>NW_023602073.1:45251558-45266718 GCF_014898055.3 Talpa occidentalis | reverse complement strand
CCTACTTTGATAACATCATTTGCTGCAAAGTTCCTAAACAAGGGATGGGAAAAAGCAAGAACACAGACATCTCGGGATGCCTTGAAAAGATAGACTAACTTGGCGGCTGCCTGACCTTGTAATTTGGTTAGTCTGCTAAGGAAAGATTTGTTAAGTGAGCAAAACTTGTTGATTACAATTGCGTTGGATTATGACTGCATCAGGCCTAGAAACCTCTTAGCAGGGAGCTGCAAAATTTATTTTCCCCTTCACTGCCTCTGAACTCTGTTGAAACTTTTCAATCATTGCAATACCCAGCTCCCAACTTACTTTATGTCAAATCAAGTTTCTGTTAAAGAGGCCATATAATATAAAAGAATATGACTGTGGGAGATTTTCTCTCATCAGCAACCAACCCTCCTCATGCTTAGTATGTTGACTTTGCCTTGGAGAGATTTAGTCCTTCAATCTAAGTGTTCCTGAGAGCTGTAAACTTAGTGTTGCCAGCTCACTTACTGAGGTACTAATAGAATTACCCAGGTCCTCTCTGCTCTCTTGAAGTCTCAGTGTCAAACTCGTATGCATATTTTCCTGGCTTGAGAGAATGTGTTGTCAGAATGCATAGGATTCAATAATCAGTGACTCCTTCAGGTAGTTTAATTCTAGTGCCTTTCTAATCTTGGAAATGAAATCAATTTAATTTGCTCTATTATTTTTCCCAATGTAGCCAGTAATTTTAATACTCTGTGAAGGAAGCATTTGAAGATATTTGAATGTCAATCTGTTCTCAAAAATTTTTGGTGGGTGAAACAAAAATTTACAAGGCATATTTTCGGTGAGTACAACAAAAAGAATGACATTCACTAACAATGTTAAAATATTTAAGTATTACCAATATAATTTTTATTGGTCCATATAACTGAAGGGTATGTCTAGAAAGCCAATAGAATCATAAAGATATGTCTAAAATTAAGACAACTTGAAAATATCCTGATAGGAATTTTTCTCTCACATGACTAAGAAAAATTATCTTTACAATTCATTTGGCAATTCTGACTACTTTGTATGAGATATTTTTAACTTGGAAAACCAGTTTATAGATATATTAGGTTTCAGACACTTGATTTCTCAGTACTTCTGTAAAACACCTACTCTTAAAACTATTGTGAACATTTATTACAACAAGTAACTCAAGCAAATATTGTTCATTAAACATTCAACACTCTTCTAGGTGCTGTGGGTGATGTAGGAAACAAAGAGATGAGATGTGTTCTTGCCCTCCTTTACCTGGTAAAGTAGCTGGGGGATGATATAAAGCAATATTGATGAAACAGGACAATGTAGAGTGATGTGTGTGCTGATTTTCTTTTTGAACTTATGACATGAGGAGACAGAACCAAACATAAAAAGGAAGCAGAAGTGAAGAACAATACATGAACAAAAGTTAACTTTTGATGACTTTTCTTTTCTTCCCTTTTTGGGGCGCCACTGGAATGAACCAAAACTGAAGTGGTTGGAGAGAACTAGAGAAGTGGGATTTGACTTGGGAACTGAAGAAAACATAGAATTTGAAAGGAGAAATGACTAAAAGGACAATCTAAGTCAAAGTACGTTGTCAGTTGCCATAATTATGTCAGCCAATTCCTTATAATACTTGTAAGAAATCATTTACACACACACACACACACACACCACAAAGTCTATAGGACTATTTGTCTGGACAACTCTAATTCACCTACCCTTTAATTTTTTTTTTAATTTTAATTTTTTATTTTATATTCCCCAAACAATTGCAACCCTTTATTTTGACCCCAATCCCTCCCCCCGCCACCCTCCCCTCATAAAGTGTCTCTGGTTCATAGTTGTTTGTTGATTATGATTTTCACTTTCTTATAGATATTCATTTTCCTGGTACCTTATTTAAGTTTTCTAGATTCCTGCTATGAGTGAGACCATCCGATTTTTCTTTTTCTTTCTGGCTTATTTCGCTGAGCATGATCCCTTCCAGTGCCATCCATGTTGCTGCAAATTGCATGTGTTTATCTTTTTTGAATGCTGAGTAATATTCCATGGTGTATATGTACCACATCTTCTTGATCCAGTCATCTATTTTTGGGCATTTGGGTTGATTCCAAAGCTTAGCTATTGTAAACAGTGCTGCTATAAACAGAGGGGTGCAGGTGCTCTTTGGAGTTGATGTTTCTGTGTCTAAATACCTAGGAGAGGAATTGCTGGATCATATGGAAGCTCTATGCTTAGTAGGTCCAGAAATCTCCACACAGCTCTCCATAGTGGTTGGACCAGTTTGCACTCCCACCAACAGTGCAGGAGAGTTCCTTTTTCTCCACAACCTCGCCAACATTTGTTGTTGCTAGTTTTTTTAATATGTGCCATTCTCACTGTGTAAGATGGTATCTCATGGTAGTTTTGATTTGCATTTCCCTGATTACGAGTGAAGGTGAACATTTTTTCATATGCCTGTTGGCCATTTGCATTTCCTCCTCAGAGAAGTTTCTTTTTAGCTCTTCTGCTCATTTTTTGACTGGGATTATTTTCTTTGTTGTTGTTGAGTCTCATCAGCTCTTTGCAGATTTTTTGATCAGTCCTTTATCTTTAGTGTTGTGTGCAAAAATGTTCTCCCAGTCGGGGGGTTTCTTTTAGTTTTTGTTATTGTCTCTTTTGCTGTGCAGAAGCTCTTTAATTTGATGTAGTCCCATCTGTTTATCTTTGCCTTCAATATCACTGCTTTGGGTGATGTGTCTGTAAAGATGTCTTTGATGTGCATATCCCGTAGTGTTTCGCCTATATTTCCTTCTATGTATTTTATGGTTTCAGGTCTTATGTCTAGTTCTTTAATCCATTTTGAGTTGATTTTTGTGTATGGTGTGAGGTAGTAGTCAAGCTTCATTCTTTTGCATGTAGCAACCCAGTTTTCCCAGCACCATTTATTGAACAAACTTTCTTTGCTCCAATGAATATTCTTTGTTCCTTTGTCAAAGATTAGCTGACCATAAATCTGTGGGTTTATTTCTGGATTTTCTATTCGATTCCATTGGTCTGTGTGTCTGTTCTTGTTCCAATACCATGCAGTTTTGATGATTATGGCTTTGTAGTATAGTTTGAAATCCGGGAGTGTGATGCCTCCATTCCCTTCTTTTTTTTTCAGGAGAGCTTTGGCTATTCGGGGTTTTTGGTGATTCCATATGAATTTCATCAATAATTGTTCTATTTCTTTGAAGAATAATATTGAAATTTTTATTGGACTAGCATTGAATCTGTAGATTGCTTTTGGTAGGATGGCCATTTTAATAATATTTATTCTTCCAATCCATGAGCAGGGGATGTCTTTCCATTTCTGTGTATCTTCTTCTATTTCTTTTAACAGTGTTTTATAGTTTTCTTTGTAAAGGTCCTTTACCTCTTTTGTTAGATTTATTCCCAAGTATTTGATTTTTTTTGTTTCGATAATAAGGGGATAGTTTTTTTCATTTCTTCTTCTTCAGATTTATTGTTAGTGTATAGGAAGGCTTCTGACTTTTGCATCTAGATTTTGTTCCTGCCACTTTGCTGAACTGATTGATGAGTTTAATTAGTTTTTCTATGGAGTTTTGGGGGTTCCCTATGTAGATTATCATATCATCTGCAAACAATAATAGTTTGACTTCTTCTTTTCCTATTTGGATTCCTTGTATGTCTTTCTCTTGTCTTATTGCTCTGGCTACGACTTCCAGTATTATATTAAAAGCAGTGGTGAGAGTGGACATCCTTGTCTTGTTCAGATCTTAATGGAAATGCTTTCAGCTTTTCACCATTGAGAATGATACTGGCTGTTGGCTTGTCGTATATGGCCTTTATGATATTGAGGTATGTTCCTTGTATCCCAAGAATTTCAAGGGCTTTTTTCATGAATGGGTGTTGCACTTTGTTGAAAGCTTTCTCGGCATCTATTGATATTATCATATGGTTTTTATATTTCTTTTTGTTGATGTGTTGGATAATGTTGATTGATTTACAGATGTTGAACTATCCTTGTGTCCCTGGAATGAATCCTACTTGGTCGTGGTGAATTATCTTATGGATACACTGTTGGATTCTGATAGCTAAATTTTATTGAGGATTTTTGCATCAGTGTTCTTTAGGGAGATTGGCCTATAGTTTTCTTTTTTGTGTTGTCCTTGTTCAGTTTTGGTATTAGTGTAATTTTGGCTTCATAGAACGTGTTAGGTATTATACCTTCCTTCTCAATTTTTTGGAAGAGTTGTGAAGGATAGGCACCAATTCGTCTCTGAATGTTTGGTAGAATTCATTTGTAAATCCATCAGGTCCTGGGCTTTTGTTTTTGGGGAGGTTTTTGATTACCATTTCAATTTCACTAGTTGTAATTGGTCTGTTTAGGTGTTCTATTTCTTCTTTATCAAGCTTTGGGTGATTGTAGAGTTGTAGGAATTTGTCCATCTCCTCTAGATTGTTGAACTTGTTTCCATAAAACTGTTCATAGTAGTTACTGATTATTCTTTTGATATCTGCTGTGTCCGTTGTGATTTCTCCTCTTTCATTTATGATCCTGTTTATTTGTGCTTTCTCCCTTTTTTCCCTTGTGAGCCTGGCTAGGGGTTTATCTATTTTATTTTTATTTTTTGAAGAACCAGCTCTTGGTTTCATTGATCTTTTGGATTGTTTTTTTAGTTTCAATTTCATTTATTTCTGCTTTGGTTTTTATTATTTCTTTTCTTCTACTGGTTTTGGGGTTTTTTGGTTGTTCTTTTTCTAGATCTGTGAGCTTCGAGATTAGGTTGTTTCTTTGAGTTCTTTCTTGTTTCTTGATGTGAGCATCTATTGCTATATATTTCCTCTTATTACTGCTTTTGCTGCATCCCATACATTTAGGAAATTGGTATCCTCCTTGTCATTCAATTCAAAGAATTTTTTAATTTCTTCTTTGATCTCCTCATTAGTCCAGTGGACTTCCAATAGTGTGGGTTTCAATCTCCATGAGGTAGGAGAGTACCTTGCCTTCTTTTTAGTTTATTTCTAGTTTGATGCCTTCATGGTCAGAAAAGATGGTTGGTATGATTTCAATCTTGGTGTATCTGTTGATGTTTGTCTGTGCCCCAGTATGTGATCAATCCTGGAGAATGATCTGTGTGCGCTTGAGAAAAATGTATACTCAGATTTTTTTGGGTTTAGTGTTCTGTAGATGTCTGTTAAGCCCAAGTGCTCTAGGTCCTTATTTAGAGCTTTAGTATCTTTACTTATTTTTTGTTCTTGTTGATCTATCCATTGTTGATAGTGGTGTGTTGAAGTCTCCCACTATGTATGTGTTTTCTCTGATGTCTGTTTTCAGAGATGCCAATAGTTGTCTGATATATTTTGGTGCTCCTTCGTTTGGTGATGTTAATGAGTGTTATTTCTTCTTCGAGTATTGTCCCCTTGATCATAATGTAATGACCACTGGGGTCTCTTTTTATCTTTTTGAGTTTGAAATCTGTTTTATCTGATATGAGTATAGCTGTTCCTGCCTTCTTTTTTGGTCCATTTGCTTGTAGAATTGTTTTCCATCCTTTAATTTTGAGTCTATTTTTATCTTTTGCAGCTAAATGTGTTTCCTGGAGACAGCAAAAGGTTGGGTTTTGTTTCTTAATCTAGGCTGCAACTCTGTGTTTTTTATTGAAGAGTTTAGTCCATTTACATTTAGAGTTAGTATTGATATGTTAGCATCTGTATTTGCCTTTGTGTTTGTCTTTCCTTTGATTTTATTTATTTATTCTTTTAATAACTTTCTTTGGCCTTCTTTTGTTGTTATTCATCCTTCTGAGGTTCTGGCTTTAGGACTCCTTGTAGTATTTTTTGCAGTGGGGGTTTAGTCGTAATGAAATTCCAGAGTTTCTGTTTGTCTGGGAAGGTCCTTATTCTTTCTTCATAGAGGAAGGAGAGCTTTGCTGGATAGAGTATTCTTGGTTGGCATCTGTTTTCTTGGAGTCTATTGACTATGTCCCTCCACTCTCTCCTTGCCCGTATTGTTTCTTCGGAGAAGTCTGATGTCAGTATGATTGGTTTCCCTTTGAATGTTATCTGTTTCTTCCCTCTTGTCAGTTTCATTATTTTTTCCTTGTCTTGGATTCTTGGGAGCTTTACTATTATGTGTCTTGCTGTATTTTTCCTTTCGTCATGGAAGTTTGGTGTTCTTCTTGCTTCTTGTATATCAATTTTCAGCTCCTTCTTCGCATTTGGGAAGTTCTCTTCTATTATCTCCTTGAATATTTTCTCTGTTCCTACATCTCTCTCCTCTCCTTCTGGGATTTCTATAACTCTTATATTTCCTTTCCTCATGGAGTCAGATAGTTCCCGAAGTCTTTCTTCGGTCTTTTTCCTTCGTACTTCTCCTTCCTTTTCTGTTTTAGTTCTTTTTATTTCTGTGTCTTCAAGAGTACTTATTCGTTCTTCCATTTCATCTATTCTGCTTTTATTGCCTTTCCCAGAGTTCTTTAGCATCTCCATTAATTCTTTGATCTCCTGCGTTTCTTTTACTTCCCTCTTTAGGGACTCAGTTTCATTCTTCTGGTCATTAATTATTTTTCCCTTATCATTGTTTTCCTTTATGACTTCTGTCAGTTTTTTAATCACAGCAATTTTTAATTCTCTATCTGGAAGGATCAGAAGTTCTTCCAATTTACTGTCGTTGTAATCTGGTAGATGGTTTTCTTTTTGCGGTGTGCTTTTTTGCTGAGGAGTTGCTGGGTTGCATGTGGTTTTTCTTCTCCCTACTGCCTGTTTTCTAATTTGCCGTATTCCTTGTGACACTGTGTTGCTGGTACTGGCCGGCATCTTGGGCGACCTTCCCAGCTCACCTCTGGCTCCTCTGGGGGACTTCTGCTGGTTTCACACAGTCTCCACCAAAGAAAGGTCCCTGCTGCAAATGCCGGTGCCGGGGACGCGCTCCCCTGCACGCCCGGTCTGCCCCAGCGGTGGGTGCTGCTCCCCTCTGGGCTGGGACTGCAGGCTAGAAGGCGCCTGGCATGGGCAAGTCTCCCAACTTACCTCTGGCTCCTTGGAGAGCCTTCTGCTTGTTTCATACAGTCTCCACCAAAAAAAGGTCCCTGCTGCAAAATGGCGATGCGGGAACGAGCTCCCCTACATGCCTGGTCTGCCTACCCTTTAATTTTTAACTAAACTGCTATATACAGTTGGGCATCAGTGCCTCCCTCTTTTCCACCAATATTTCTGTAACTATCCCATGTTGAGGACAGGTCAGGGCTCTGTGTTTAATGGTCATTTTCCTTAAACTCATGGTTCTCCGATTCTCCATTTCCTCTCAGTTCTCTTTTCTGAAACTACATTTCTTCATCTTGTATTAAAATCTTCCTCTGGGCCCAAGCATTCTCCCCACGCTATTATCAAAAGGAACATAAGGTGCTTATAATACAAGAAAAGCAGGTAACTCACTGGCAACACGGATTTTAGGACATCGTAATCCATCTTCCCATCACAGGGACTTTCTCACTGGCCATTTCTCTTCTCTGGCCCTGACTGTCACCATCATACTTAACGTCCCTCTTTTTAAACCTTGCTCCCAAATTCTTCACTCTTACAGGAGTAAAGAAATTTTGCTGACCTGTCTCCACAGAAGAGTTGGTTGGGCTTCTCTCCACATGCCCAGGGAGGGTCTCCTCCAGGGATGTCACCTGCGTGGAGACCCTGTGCCTAAGGAAGCTGTTACTATCACTTCAATAGTGCAGAATATTTTAAATTAAGAGTCATGAAGGACTTAGGAGTTTTTTGCACTTTTCCCTTTTCCCAATAAAAGAAGTCATCATGGTTCCCCCTTTCAGAGACCACAAGAATGTGTCAGCAGTTTAGAGGGGACCATCCCAGTCACGTGTTCAGTGACCATGTCTGTTCTGCTGAGGATCTCATCTTTACTTTCAGAGAGAAGCTGAGTCACCTCCTTCTCATCCACCTAGCATGGGACGTCTCCCCCTTCCTCTCCTGATGCCTCTGGACCCTAAACACAGAGTAAACATCACAGGCTCATGCCATGATTATTCATATTATTCATTAGAATTCATAAGCATGTACCTCTCCACACACATGCTATTAAATTTTGGTCTGTTCACCCACGAATCTGTCTGTTGTGAATTTGTTCATCCATTTAGTCTTAGAAAAACTCAGAGGGGATGGGGGGAATTCTACCTTGCCCCAACAGAACTCCCCAATATGAAAAAAGCCTCATTTCTGTTACCTTAGTGGGTAAAAAACTTATCTCTTTTGACTAAACTGCATCAAAAGTTATCAAAAGTTATCACTTTAATTAATAATACAAAGATGTAAATTTAAATGTCCTCATTTAAATAGAGATTTTGTCCATTTTTTTCAGAGGACCAGTGAGATGACAGTAATTTATTCCAGAGTTATAAAGATACGTTGTGTGCCAGGCATGGCCGTAGGTGCTAGGGATAAACCCATGAACAAATCAGGCAGCCCCTGATCCCATGGAGGAAAGTGGCAGACCCTAATATTTGCCTATTGCAAAAACATTCACCACTCCTTTTTTTTTTTTAACTAAAAGATGTTATTTTCTTTGGAGCCAATGTGTCATATTTTTTCAAAGTCACATTTCCCAATTCCCTATGTACCTATAACAGACCACATGACATTATTTCAATTGATGAAATATTGGTGAAAAACTTATATTCTGAGTTAGCATTGGTCAGATTCCTTGACAGGGAATTAGTGAGGGGACAATCAGTGTGGACCTCTGAGCGTGGAGTGTTCCAGACAGAAGATCAGTGATTGCCAGCGTCCTGGGATGGACCATGTCTAGAGGGTCCCAGGAACAGCAAGAATGGCAGTGCTGCTGGAACGCTGGTGTTGGGGAAGAAACAAAACTTTGTCCATCCTTGTAAGTTCTCATGCCAGAAAACTGATTAAGTAGCCATAAGATAGAGCAAAGATACTTTGCAAGAGCAAAGATACATCTTAATTGCATGGGCACAGAGGCCCAAACATGGCTAGTGGAACTTCTTGCTCATTCCAGTGAGGTTATGTAGTAATAAAACTTGGAAGGAAAGAGATCTTGGATCTTCTGTATTTCAATTTTCTTCACCTCAAAATAATCAGCCTGCCATGTTAGCACACCCTGGGGCAGGCTGGATGGTCTTGAGAAGCTAGCAAAGAGGCCTAGGTGGAGAGTTCAGAGTCAGAGAGGTAAACAGATAATGAAGGGTTTTCCAGCCCTGGTAATATAGACTCCAAAAGTATAGAACTCTAAAAAACTGATGTAAGAGATACAGAGATGTAAGAGTTTAGAGACTAGTTGTCAGACAATAGAAGGATAGGACATATGAGCTGGCAAAACATGGCGAAGTAGTGAGAGGGCCGAAATGAAGAGCCAGTGGGGTGGTATAAAGATCAAAGGGCTCTTCTGTAAACATAGGAAAGGATGTGGAGGGCATGATCACTGTCCTTAATTAATATGCAAGTAAACTGAAACTGACATATACAGCCAAAAAGGGTCAAGTAGAAATGATAGCTAAAGAAGACAGACAAAATCCAATATAGGGGCTCCCTGGTGGCAGAGGGGTTAAAGACAGTGCTTTCAAGCTACTGCCAGCCAATGCAGCACGAGTTTGATCCCAGGCTGGCCAGGGAGCAGCCTACATTATACAGCAGACCTGTCTTGCCCGCTGCTCCCCTCAGCAGTGCATTTCAGTAGATCTTCCTGTTCTGCTCCCCACACTCTGGTGAATCCTCTCACCTCCCACACCTCTCACCTGCACCCCAGTTCTTGTATGCATAAATAAATAGATCTATTAAAAAAACAATATATACCTACTGTCTAAAGAAGAGATCAAACCAAATGCAAGGGAAAATTATTCAAAAGAATGATTTAATAAGCCACCTTCAGAGGAAATGAAGGAAACTTAACACTGTAACGTGTTTTGGGGAAAAGTTGATTCAAAATGATCACCTCTCAAGTGCATCCAGGCACCCAGGCAGACATTTGGGCACCCAGGCAGACATTTCAAATACCTGTACACAAAAACAAACAAACAAACAAACAAAAAACCCAGGCTACTCTCAGCCACACTTAATTTCTGACCAGTGCAGGAATACCTGGGACTCCTTATTAAAAGAAAATGTGACTCTTGACCTACTAAACATAGAGCTTCCATATGATCCAGCAATTCCACTCCTAGGTATTTACCCAAATAACACAGAAACATTAATTCCAAAGGGCACCTGCACGTCTCTGTTTATAGCAGCACTGTTTTCAATAGCTAAGTTATGGAAACAACCCAAATGCCCAAAAATAGATGACTGGATCAAGAAGGTGTGGTACATATACACGATGGAATATTACTCAGCAATCAAAAAAGATAAACACATGCAGTTTGCAGCATCATGGATGGAGCTAGAAGGGATCATGCTCAGTGCAATAAGTCAGAAAGAAAAAGAAAAATACCAGATGGTCTCACTCATAGCAGGAATTTAGAAAACCTAAATAAGAGACCAGGAAAAAGACTAATCAATACAAAGTAAAAATCAAAATCAAAAAGCAACTATAAACCAGAGACACACTATGGGGTGGAGGGGAGGTAGGGGATGGGAAAGGAAGGACTAGAGTCAAAATAAGGAGAGGGTACAATTGTATGGGGAATATAACCAAAATGAAAATGCATGCATTGTGCAAAGATGAAAAAAGATGTAAGAATTATATAAAATAAAATATTTAAATAAAAAAAGAAGTGACCTTAAACCAAGTTTAGCTTTTAAATGTTATTTTAAAAATAAATGAAAAAACATCACGCCATTACACGGCTGTCTGAAATATTAAATGAAAGAATGAACATCTGTCTGGTTGCTCTTCAAACTTTAATGGCTTAGAGAGTGATTCTGTTGTCTCAGATCTTGAAGAACATCTGAGTCCAGACACTCCTGTCTGGAACACAGTTTCCTACTTTAAAGTCCTTCTCTGCCGAGCGTTGCCAAACCTGTGCCAAGAACAGCAAAACAAATTATCAGAGATATTTGTGATGGGCAAGACCCTCTTGCCATGAATCATTTGGACTGTGACTAAGGTCCTTTGTGCTTTTATTCAAACACATTTTCTTTTAGTGGAAAATACCAACACGGAGCAGCTGGATAGCAAAGAATTGAGGTTCTTGAGATATCTGAATGCTGGAGAGTAAAATGATTTCTTGGAGAATGAGCTCTACATGTGGACAATTGTTTTAAATGTGATCCACACCCAAACAGGTTGTTTCAGCATATATGACACATCATAGCTTTCAGAGTAGGAAGGGAATGACTTTGCAAAGAAGTATCAGGGCTATGTTGCAGTTTGGTTAGAATAAAACCACCATGCTGATATAAAACAGGATCCCAGACATGCATTTGACTACTTAATGTGGATACAAATTACATTAAAAAAAATATTTAGGGCCTCCCCAGTGGCCTCAGCCTCTGCGGCATGGTTTCCATTCCCTGCCAGCTGGGGAGATTCCCACATGGCGGAGCAGACCACTCCTGTCTCCCCCGCTGCTCCTCTCAGCAGCGCATTTCAGTCAGTCTGCCTGTTCTGTTCCCCACTCTGTCTCTGGTGAATCCTCTCACCCTCCAGTGCCTCTCGCATGTACCCCAGTTCTTGTATAAATAAAAATAAATATTTTTTAAAAATTTATTTATTTATTGCATACAAGAGCTGGGATGAGGCCAGAGGTGCAGGGGATGAGAGGATTCACTAGAGACAGAGTGGGGTGCAGAATAGGTGGATGGACTGAAATCCCCTCCACTGCTGAGGGGAGCAGCGGGAGACAGGAGAGGTCTGCTGCGCCTTGTGGGTAGCTCCCTTGCCGGGGATCAAAATGGTGCTGCAGAGGTTGCGGATTGCTTCATTGTGCAGTGCTTAACCCCTAGGCCACCAAGGAGACCCCCACATGTTACCTTTAATGTCCTTTCACACATATGTGATATGTGTGTCTGTCGGGGCCCAAACTTGAGGCCCAGACCTGAACATCCGGGTTCTTGCCTGAAGCGGGTACTGAATGTTAGCTCGAGTGAAGGTTTCAAGTTTCCTATTGTGACGACTGAACCTTTCCCCCTGCTTGCTACTGTGGCTTGTTTGCATTGGTGGTCTCTCCTTGCTAGAGATAACGAGAGACCTCCTCCTCTGAACCCTATATAACATTGTATACATTCCTGAATAAATGAGACTGGCGATGATCCTGGCTTTGTCTCCACTCCTCGCGTACCCCTGTCCCATACCAAGCCCCTGCTTCCTCCCCCGGGTACCCCGTTGATCTGCCCGGCTGGCCCGGACATTTGGCGCCCAGCGTGGGGCCCGGGTACGAGGAAGAACTTACAGAGGGAGAAGACGCCCGAAAAGGAAGCTAGCTAGCTCAGGAGGAAGCCTTATCGACGTGGGACCCTGCCGCGTCGTGGATAAGGTAAGCTCAGGTACAGCGTCTGAATCATGGGACAGGAAATAAGCCAGCATGAGATATATGTGAAGCAATTAAAAGTGGCACTTAGGACGCGAGGAGTCAGGGTCACAAAAAAGGATCTACTCCACTTTTTTGATTTTGTTCAAGACCTGTGTCCTTGGTTCCCTCAAGAGGGCACAATAGATCAAAAAAGGTGGGAACGGGTAGGAGATGCTTTAAATGATTTCTATGAAGCTTTTGGCCCCGAAAAAATTCCGGTGACAGCATTCTCATACTGGAATCTAATTAATGATTTAATTTCAAAAAAGGAAGCCTACCCTGATATTAAAAATACCATTTGCCAAACAGAACAACTGCTTAGAAGTGCTTCTCCCAGCACAGCAGGGGCCCCATCCCCCAATGATCACTGTGAGGACTTAATTCCGTTTCACAGTGATGCGGAGGATGATCCATCCAAAGAACAAAAAGAACCTTTAGAGAAAAATGAAAGGGCCTCTCCCGACCGGCCCAAAATAAAAAAGAAAAACAGAATTTATCCCTCTTTGAGCAAGTTTACTTTTGTAGCTACAAACCCTCCTTGCTCATCTGAAGAAGAGGGCGGAGTTTTTCCACTGCTTAACTCCAAAAGCGAAATCAAAGTTGCTTCGCAACCTCCCCCCACTATCGCAAAAGGGGAGGATCCTGAGGCAGGCGAAGTAGATTGGAACAACCTGGAGGAGGATGCTGCACGTTACGATCCCCACTCTCCTCCTTATTACAGGCCGCTGTTGCCTCTGCGCCCTCACAACTCGCTGACCCTAATCTCGACCTTAAAACCAAAATCGCCCACCTTGAGGAGCACATGCGCCTACAGGCCCGTTATCATAAACTTTCCCTTCAACTTCGACAGATTCAGTTAACTTCTTCATCCAACTCAGATCCCGCTCCGCCATTATGGGGGAGGGGTGATGCCGAGGCCACTTCAAAGCCGCCCTTAAGGGGCGGGCTTGAAGCTGACGTCACCTTAAAGCCGCCATTATGGGGCGGGGTTAGCGCCGAAGCCATTTTAACTCCTCCCACGGCTCCCGCGGCTTTGTCCGCTTTCCCGCCTCCCAAAAAAGCCCTTTTCCGCGGCTTCTGTCTTTCCTGTTATTGAAGCTCCAGATGCTCAAGGCCACCTCCGCCGTTATCACCAACCACATAATTTTCAACATTTAAAGGAATTAAAAACCGCTGTTACCCAATATGGTGCTAGTGCCCTTTTCACTCTCACAATTCTTGATTCTATTGCAGAAGGGTGGCTCACTCCCCTAGATTGGCAAACTTTAGTAAAGGCTGCCCTTGACGGCGGAGATCATTTACTTTGGAGAACTGAATTTCAGGATCTCTGTAGGGACCTGGCCCGAGAAAATAAACGGGCTGGAAACCCATGGACTTTTGAAATGCTCACAGGCTCATGAGCTTCATCATCTCAACTCTCGCTCATTACGGCTTTTATTTAAAATTACTCGTGACCAAGCCAGACAAATTGTAAAAGCCTGCTCCACCTGCGCGACAGGCCTTCCTGTGCCCCATCTTGGTGTTAATCCCAGGGGCCTCGTCCCCAACGCCCTCTGGCAAATGGATGTAACCCATAATTCTCAATTCGGTAATTTTAAGTATATTCACGTTACTGTGGATACCTTTAGTGGGTTTCTCCTTGCCACCCTTCAAACAGGTGAAACCTCTAGACATGTTATTGCACACCTGCTCCACTGTTTCTCCATTTGGGGATACCAAAACGTATTAAAACTGATAATGGCCCATGCTATACGCAAAGGCCTTCAAATTTTTTGCTCTACCCTGTCCATTCACCACACCACGGGCATCCCTTATAATCCTCAAGGACAAGGCATAGTTGAGCGTGCCCATCTTTCGTTAAAAAAACCCCATCCAAAAGATTTTACATGGTTCCTGGTACCCCTCTAAAGGTAACCCCCGCAATACGCTAACCATGCTCTGTTCATCCTCAATTTCTTAAGGCTTGATGCTCAGGCGAAAAGTGCGGCCGATCGTTTCTGGCATACGGAAACGCAAAATCAATTAGCAATGGTAAAATGGAAGGACCCTTTGGACAATACTTCCTACGGCCCTAACCCTGTTCTGATCTGGGGAAGGGGATCAGTATGTTTCTCTTCACAGACTCATGATGCGGCCGGATGGTTGCCTGAAGGGCTTGTCAGATTTGTTACAGATTTGTTACAGCATGGTGACCGCTTCCTGACTCATCCTCCTATGCTGAGATGTTACTTTTCTCTTCGGCCTTTGCCGGCTTCAAGGATCCAGGCAAGATTGTGCCTTTGACTCAACATCTTCATGGTAAACCTTGTGAGTACAGGTGGGGCTATTTCTCTAACGGCTCCTAATGGGTATGTCTCTTACATTACTTGCCCTGGCCACATCACATATTTGATCACTGTTGCAGGCTCCAGCCGTAAGTCCAGCTATAAATGCCTCGGACAGCTATAGGTGGCCCCTCACATGGAGGGCAGTGTACCTGCACTTCCTTTGCTGAGTCAGTAAACTCCTCGTGTTTACTGTTATAGAGCAACCCTGGGGTGGGGGTGGAGTCCACAAAGCCATATAAAATTAGCTTTGGGACATCCTTTTCCCCCTAACATTACAAGACCTTTCTGAATGCATGCCAATAATAATAAGACTTATTATACTGCTGTTCTTATCAGGACATCCCCTGCGAGTCAGCTATAGGCCTCTACCTG
>NW_023602073.1:45202421-45251458 GCF_014898055.3 Talpa occidentalis | reverse complement strand
GAGATACTCTATGGGGGGTGGGGAGCAGGGAAAGGAGGGATTAGGGTCAAAATAAGGGGGTTTTAATTATATGGGGAATATAAAATAAAATTTAAATTAAAAAATTTTAAAAAAGAAAGAAAGGGATATGCAAATGAGTTCATATTGAAGTAAAGAAGCATTATTGAAAAATATTTTTAAAAATCTGAATATTTTCTCATATACAAGGATATTTTAAATGAATATTCATGTTAGATATTAATTTGTATTTCTGGAATTATGATTGAGTAATTTGATAAATACATCAATTTTAATGGATTTAAGATTAGAAAAATAAAGTTGTGGTGGAGTTACTGTGGAACATTTTCAACTGAATGTTAATTTCAGCTTCATATCATTCATTTACCATGGTCTCTAAACTAAAGCCTTGGATATTTTCAAACTCAAAGAAGGAAAGAATTGTTTATAACAAGTGTTAACAGTTGCAAGTGTCTCCTCTGTATATCCACGCAACATACTTGTAAACATTTATAATGTAATAATAACCATTTTCCCCCAAAAAGAAAATGCATATATTGTAAAAATGAAAATGATGTAAAATATATAAAATAAAAATTAAAAAATTAAAAAATAAAAAGTGAGCCTTTAAAATAAACATTTAACCAAATTTAATGCCAATACATTAGTGTAACAGTTTAAATTCCATTGTTGATGAGTGAAGGTTTTCAATTCCTGAAATCTCTTTTTAATATTTGCCTTTGTTAGTTGAGTGACTATGCAATTGGCTTGTGCTTGAAATTTTATTACTTAGAGCATTTTTACCTACAGGAAGTTACTTTCTTTTGTTTGCTGAACCTAGAATAGAACTCTGAATAGTGCCTGGCAATAGATGCTCATAGGTTGAATGAATGACCATTTGCCTTTCCTTTGTGACTTGGTTGATATCATTCACACATTGTTTGTTTGGAGTGGTTGTCTTTTTCTTAGTGAGTTTTAGTAGCTCTTTATGCATTCTAAATAATAACCACTTGTCAGAAGTTTCAAATACGTTTTCCAAGTTAGTCCCCTTCCCTCAAATCTTGTTTATAATTTTAATGATTTTTGCAATAGGGACTTAAAAAACTTGTATGAATTATTTTACCATTGCTTTTATGGTTTCTGGCATCACAACCATACTCAGAAAAACCTTCCCCATCTAAAATGATTTTTTATGTAAATTCACTGCTATTTTTCTGTTAGCAGATTTAATAATAAACTATTGGCATTGACTTGGAAAAAAAAAGAATGGTTCAGGGGCTACACTCTCCTGGTCTTACACCATTTTCATTTAAATTTTTTTTCACTAGTTGTTTTATTTGTGTTTTCTCTGGTATTACCCTTTTTGAGTTCATTAATTTTCTCCATTACTTGCGTTAGTCTGTTATGAAGCCCTGTATTTTTTAATATGTTGTTAATATTTTTGATCCTGGTTCTAACTGTAACAGTATCATATTTTCTGTCTTTATTCTGTTCCTGATTTACATCATGCAATTTTTTTTTTCAAGTTCAGTGGTGTTATTATAACTGTTCACTTGAGCTCCTCTTCAGGTAGATGCCACAGTTCTGCTGTTTGAGGCTTAATTCAGGGTTTTGTTTGTTGTTTGCTCCATCATTTGTGATTTGTTCTTCTGTCTCTTCATTGTAGTGTTTATAGCAGGTACCAGGGCTAAATTGCAGACTGCCCTCTTTGTACCTGTTCGGGTGACAGATGAATTGTCACTGATAAGGAGTAATAGGAAAGGACCCAGGGCAGGAGGCCTGAAGAATCAGCTCCAGTGAATGTCAGGGACTCAAGCTTCCTCCTGCGCTGTAGGTACCAGAGTTGTGGGGAGGGGTCCACAGTGATCCATCCTCTTGGTCAACCCTGACCCTAAATATCTTGAACAGACTTACGCTAACCTCAACCCCTATGCTAAGTTTGAGAACTTAACTCAGCACTGGACACAAACTGAGCTTTCTGTTGCACAGCTTTAGCCTGGGTTGCTTTCTCCTGGGTTAAAATCCAGTTGATATTAAAAGCCATTTAGGGGATGTATTTAGTTGTGTTTTGACATTTTTTGGAACAGGTGGGAGGGGGTTTGGAGAATAGGGGTATGGGAGGGTGGGCAGCTGGGGCGTAGGGGGAATAAGGAGGTTGAGTGATGGTTGTAGTTTAGAGTATCACAACCTTTCACTACAAATAATCCACCTGGCTCTTCCCCCCAGTTTGGGCTCCAGCTGTTCTATATTGGGAGCATCAGTGTCATCAGTCATCACTCTGCACCCTGCCCCTGTGGTTCTCCAATAGTGCACTCCCTGTCCTGGAGGCCAGCTCTGGGCACCCCTCCAAAGTCCCCAGTGCTGATCTCCAGAGTCCCCAGAGTGGGTTAAGCCACTGTGGAGGGTCTCTGTGGAGACCTGTAAGGCTCTTATGATTTGTATTCCCTGTATCACTGCACACACAGTTCAATTAAAGATTTCCTCACACCCGCTCTGCTGGACTTTTGTTCAAGTCACATGCTGCAAATGTCGGTTCATCCTTCAGTGGTTATGCATTTGTTCTTCTGTAATTTAGTGTGAATATAAGAAGGAGGTGAGCCCGGTATCATCACTCTGCTGCCAACTTGCCAGGCTCTTCTTGTAAATCCTTTACAATGCATTCTGAAATAAGCTTGAGGTTTTCTTTTTTATTAAATTGGTTTGGTGTATTACAGTAATTGAATTTTATGTTAACTCAGGCTTATTTTCTGGAATAAATTCTACATAGTTATTTCACATAATTTTTTTTATATGTTGCTGGATTGGATTTTCTATATTTTGTTGAGTATTTCTTGAGCTTATATCCGTAAGAGATATTGGCCTGCACTTTCCTTTTCTTGTGACAACTTGATCTGTTCTGGTATTGTTACAGCGCAACCCCAATATAAAATGGGTTGCCTGACTGTGGGTCCTCACCCAAGTGCTTAAAGGGGACTTAAACTGCAGGCACACACAAAAGGTTAATCAAAGGTTTTTACAAGGAAAGGGGAAATGAGGACATGAATAATCAGGGAGAAAAAGAGGGAGATAAATTCGTAAATGCATCCTATGTATTTGTCAGTTTCACATATTTCCCTTTAGTTATTGAATTTCTTTGCATTGTGTGTGAACTTATGTTATATTATTGATGTCCTTTTAAAATTATTAGGTTTGAGAGAATGTCAATAACATGGTGGAAAAGAACCAAGTACACTTCATCCTGCAGAGCTCACCTTCCTTTATGAGGGAAAGTTAACGACCTTCTTATAAAAACACAATCTTAGAAATTCATTATGATTAAACCCCCACTACAGGAAATATTACAGGAAGCCTTAAAATCTAAACCAACAGAGGAATGAATAGGAACTAAACAAGGTAGTGAAGAAAATCACAGTATCACCAAATGGCAATAATTTACCTCCATGTATCTAAGTGTTAATGGACTAAATTCACCAGTAGCATGTTGGATTCAAAACAGAACCCAAATTCCTGCTGCTTCCAGGAAACACACTTAACTTCTAAAGATCAGCAAGCTTGAAAGTAAAGGTTTGGAAAACAATTCCACAATCAAATGGCCCCAAAAGAAGGCAGGGGTAGCCATACTTATAGCAGATAAAACAGACTTTCAACTAAAAAGGTGGCAAGAGACACCAAAGGACACTATATAATGATCAGGGGACAATACAGCAGAAAGTCATAACACTCATCAGTATATACTCACCAAATGAGGGCGCACCACAATACATTAGATAATTACTATCAGCTCTGAAAACATAGGTGGTAGGAGACTTCAATACTGCACTCTCACCAAGGTACAGAGCAGCAAGACAGGAAAATAAGCAAGGGTGCAATCGCTCTTAAAGAAAATCTAGACCACATGGAACATCTATAGGACACTGCTACCCCCTCAAAAAAAAAAAACCTGAATACACATTTTCCTCAAATATTAGTGGATCATTCTCCAGGATGAACCACACAAGGGTCACAACACAAACCAAAAAATACAAGATTGGGCCTTCCCAGTGGCGCAGCGGGTTGAGCGCAGCGCTGTGAAGCTGTCCACGTCCTCTCCATTGCCGGTTCGATACCCGGCCAGCCAGGGAACAACCCACATGGTGCGGCAGACCTCTCCTGTCTCACCCGCTGCTCCTCTCAGCAGTGTTTTTGGTCCGTCTGCCTGTTCTGCTCCCCACTCTGTCTCTCGTGAATCCTCTCACCTTCCCACGCTTCTGACCTGTACCCCAGTTCTTGTAGAAATAAATCTTTAAAAAAATACATGAAGACTGCAATCATACCAAGTCTCTCCTCAGATGATAAAGATATTAAACTAGAAAACCATGAAAAGAAAGCAAGGAGATTGCCCACTACATGGAGATTGAACAACATGGTACTGAAAGATCATTGGGTTAACGAAGAAATCAAAGAAAAATTTGAGTTTGGGTGATGGGGTTAGGGGAAAAACAGAAACATGAAGGGCCACTCTCAGCACAGCACCCTGGAGAATCACCTGCACCTGACTCACTGATGATATCACTTTCCCCACCTGGCTGAGGTTGGGTCTCCACTTCCTCCCTGGGAAGTTCTTTATTTCCTGTGTTCCTTTCCAACAGCAGTTGTTGGAAGGAGTCACCATGTGGAGCCCACACTTAAGGGGTGGTCTGCTATAAACATTTCTGTGCAGTTTTTGTGTGAACAAAAGTTTTCAAGTGAGTTGGGTAAATACCCAGAAGAGTGATTTACTCAGGTTTTAGGGTAAATCTGTTTTTCATTTAATAAGAATTAGTTATTATCTCTTCCATAGTGACTGTTCATTTTGCATTTCCTCCAGCAGTGAATGGGGGTCCCTATTGCTCCCCATTTTGGTCATCACCTGGTGCATAGTGTGTCCCCTTATTTGAGGTTTCACTTTCCAAGGCTTCAGTTTCCCGAAATTAAACTAGGTTAAAATTTTTTCATATTTAGAGAGAGATCACAGTTACACAACTTTTATTACATTACATTGTTGTGATTTTGATTGTCCTGTTTTAATGTTATTGTTATTAATCACACAGTACCTAATTTATAAAGTAAATGTATCATATGTATGTATGTGCAGGAAATCTTTGTATATAGAGGGCTCCATACTATTGGTGGTTCTGGTATCCACTGGGGGTCTTGGAATACATCCCATGTGGATAAAGGGGGGCTGCTATACTAGGATTTGGATTTAGGCCATATAATAGGTGTGCATAGCATGTCCATGTTGCTTTAATTTGCACTTGCATTTACATATGTCAAGATATGACATTGAGTTTCTGTTCATATGCCTAGTTGCCATCAATGAGGTCCTTGGAAACTGTTCAGAGTTTTGGTCAGTTTTAGAAAGTTATTTGTTCCTTGTTGAATTTTAAGGGTTCCATGCATATTCTAGAACATGTATTACATTAGCCATATTTTGCAAATATTTTCCATTGGTCTGTGGCCCAAGCTCTTTTACAGACCTAACACATCAATGCATATATAGACTTTTTTGGAGAGAAAATGAGAAGTTGTTGACTACAGGGGTTCAGAGTAGAGGAGACTTGGTTGACTAAGAATGATGTAACTTATGTATTTGTGTATGTTCTTGAGTATTTATGAATCCTCTGGGTAAGTGTGAATAGCAAATATTAGTTATTATCAAAATCATTTATTATCAAAAATAATTTACACAATACCTATCAAACACTTGGCAGATCCCCCTCAGTCACATGTTCTCAGGCTCTGAGCCTCTACTCTAGGACCCGCCATCTTGTCACTGAATGATTTTGCCTTAGACACCTTCCCACTGAAAAGAGTGAAAAATATGAGATACACATGAGATACAAGACCATCTTCTTAAAGCCATTTAATTGACAATTTATTTAGTAATGAATGCCACACCAGTAGAGGGGGGAGACCCTGCATGGGCCCCACAGAGAACAGCATCTTGAGGAGGGAGGAAGGGCTGTGAGGGCCCTGTTCAGAGCAGACACAGAGCCCTTCAGCCATTCAGCTCTGCGCTGAGCCTGACGACCACCACCTGCCGTCCCTTTCAAAATTTAGGAAGACCCGCTTTATTTTGGTTATGGTGTGTGTGTATGTATGTGTGTGTGTGTGTACACATATATGTGGTATAGTTCTTAGGATATAAACTGCATTCACTATAAAAATAAAAATGTTGGGCCTCCCCAGCGGTGCAGTCAGTTGAGTGCAATGCTGTGAAGCTGGCCGCAGGCTCTGCAACGCAGCTTTGATTTCCGGTTGGCCAGGGAGACACCCACATGGCGCAGCAGACCTCTCCTGGCTCGCCCGCTGCTCCCCTCAGCAGTGTATTTTAGTCAGTCTGCCTGTTCTGTTCCCTGCTTTGTCTCTGGTGAGTCTTCTCACCCTCCTGCACAACTGCCCTGTACGCCGGTTCTTCTATGCATAAATAAATCTTTAAAAAAAATAAATAAAATAAAAATGTTACAAAGCATTTTCAGACCAGGAGGGAGTAAAAACACTGTCAGCTGTTGTTAACAATGAGAAACAGAAAAGCATTGAAATGAGGCCTCAAGTTTGGAGATGACCATCATTGTCAACCTTCCACAGGCAGGGCCAGCACCTGAGTCCAGAGGAGAAGGGCTGCACAGGAGGGAGCAGGCATGTGGGCAGAGACCATCCTGTCCAGGATGAAGAGCTGTGGTTCTGGCCAGGGAGGCTCAGGAAAGCAGGGAGCATCTCCTCAGGCCTGAGAGAAAGAATCTGGAGACAAAGTAAACCCAGTTTCTGATGACATAAAGCACATATAAGTCACTTTTGCCACAATCCAAAGTACTATGTGCCAAGGAAACTAATTTGTATAAGGAGAATTAGACCTTTTGGGAGGGGGGTACAACCATCTTTACTTGAAGGGATGAATGACAAAAACTATCATATTTAGATTTGGTTAATCTGTACAAACTTTCTAGAAAATGAATGTGATCTGTCCCTTTAAGAAAATCAACTGACAGTTGATAAATGATAGTAATTAACTGCCTTGATAAAGTACAAGCTCCAAGTGAAAACCAGATAGTGGAAAATTGTGTCCCATCACTATAAACTTGACAACTTCCAGTAGCCGCTTACTTTTCTTTGGGGATTTTTGGAACATGAAACATGTATGATTTTCAAAATTTGATTCTAGAATAATTAACATAAAGATCATATAACCTGGTAAGACAATGCAGCACTTTTTAAAGTCATGTATTAGTACAAGATTAATAATCAGTAGAGGCCTATGGAATTAATATAACAGAATAGAAAACATTCAATGATACTGTTCTACCACTCACTTTGCAAATAACATTTGAAAAACCACCACTTGTATAGTTTCAATTTATTGCAGAAGTGGAACAAAGTTAAATAGTCATAATTATGTGAAAAGTACTGAAAATGCTATTTTCACATATTTCAGAGAGGCTGTATAGTTCTTCATTGGCCCACCAAAACAGAGAGTAAATGCAGGAGAAACTATGACAATCCAACATGCCTCTAGTGAGATAGAGAGGAAAAATAATTGCAAAATATAAGCTGTAAAAGATCCACTCATGACCGTGATTATTTTCATTAAATATCTACATTTCTTTAAGACACTTTGAACACACATTGCGTTATTAATATTATTCTAAATTAAATGAAAATATCTTTAAACTGTTTTTATTCCTCATGCAGTAAATACTGAGAGCTATAACCTCCTAAACTTATACCGGGGTCCTGGCTAATTTTAAAACTGCAGAGATCCTGAAACAAAAAAGCTTGAAAAATCGCTGCCCTAGTCCCTGGCCAGGACTCAGGAAGGCAACTGTGTGACAAAGGCTTTGGAGCAGGAGAGGAGGGGGCAGCAAAGTCCCAGGTATAGGTGTGGTTCTCAGGGTCTCAGCCCCATGGGTTTTGCATGGGGCTGGGAAGGTTACTGTTGGGGATCATCTCCCCACAGTTTCACCTCTCTCCCACACAGGTGTCAAGTCCTTTGAATACTGGTGACTCACCCCCAGTTCTCACTCCCCATTGCCTGGAGGTCTCCAAAGACTCCAACCAGCATCACAGCTGCAACCAGTCTAGACTCAGTCTCCCCAGACCTCAAGAGCACGCATCATGAGGCCCCCAACCCTCCTGCTGTTGCTCTCAGGGGCCCTGGCCCTGACAGAGACCTGGGCTGGTGAGTGCGGGCTCTGGAGAGAAAGGGCAACTGAGGAGGGGGGTAGTAGATGAACCCCGGGTGGGGGCAAGGCCCCAGAAAAGACTCCTCACCCCCACTGCTGACTCTGTTGTCTTCCATGACCCCACCATGCCCTGACCCCTTTCTGTCCCTCTCAGCGTCCAGCCTTCTCATCCGCTGCCCCATTTCAGTCTCAGGAGCCCCCTCCCCCATCCCCTCCCGCCCGTCTCCCAGCCCGGGTCTCCCCCTCCCGCCCCCAGGCTCCCACTCCCTGAGGTATTTCTCCACCGCGATGTCCCGGCCCGGACTCGGGGCCTCGCGGAGCCCCGCTTCATCTCGGTGGGCTACGTGGACGACACGCAGTTCGTGCGGTTCGACAGCGACTCCCCGGGCCAGAGGATGGAGCCGCGGGCGCCCTGGATGGAGCAGGAGGGGCCGGGGTACTGGGAGGGGGAGACGCGGACCGCGAGGGCCACCGCACAGTCGTTCCAAGAGAGCCTGAACAACCTGCGCGGCTACTACAACCAGAGCGCGGCCGGTGAGCGGGGCGGGCCCGGGGCGCTCACGACCCCACCCCCGCGGGCGGGCGGGGACCCCAGACCCCGGCCCGAGCGTCCCCCGAGGCAGGGGGACCCGCCGGACCCTCGACCCGGGACGAGCCCCGGGACGTTCCCCGCGGGGTTCCGGCGTCAGTTTCGGTTGATTCCGGCGGGGCGGGCGGGGTGACCGCGGGGTGACGCGGGGTGACGGGGCGGGGACAGGCTCTCACACCCTCCAGGGGATGTACGGCTGCGACGTGGGGCCCGACGGGCGCCTCCTCCGCGGGTACAGTCAGTATGCTTATGACGGCGCCGATTACCTGGCCCTCAACGAGGACTTGCGCTCCTGGACCGCGGCGGACACGGCCGCTCAGATCTCCCGGCGCAAGTTGGAGGCGGCCGGGGAGGCGGAGCGCGTCAGGAACTACCTGGAGGGCAGGTGCGTGCAGTGGCTGCGCATTTACCTGGAGCACGGGAAGGAGACGCTGCAGCGCTCAGGTAAGAGGGGCCTCGGGTCTCCCAACCCCCCTCAGGCCGGCACCGCTGGGAGGGTGGAGTCAGGGTCACAGCAGCGCCCCCTCTCTGGTCGGGGTGGGGAGTAGCCCCCCACCCCGGGTTTCCTGACTCCCCAGAGGACCCCACTTTTCCTCAGAACAGTTAGGGAATCCAGTGTCTCCTGAGCCTGAGGGGAGACCAGCCCTGGAATCACCCTTCACTGATCCTTTTGACCCAGCAACCCTCTTGGGAACCATCAGTTTCTCCCTCAGGGTCTTGTTACTGGTCTGAGGACATTTTTCTGATATGACTCCTGCTTTTCTGAGTCCCCAGGTCAGGAGCAAAAACCTGTGCTCTCCTCCCTAGAGAACTGCATCCTCCTATCCAGAGTTGTCTCCCTAATTCTAGAACTTTCTAAGGAATAAGAGATTATCCCAGACTCCCCAGATCAGGCTGGTTTCTAGATTTTGTGCTTCCTCTTTCCAAATCCATTGCCCTGTCCATTCTGAGGATGGTCACAGGAGGGTTCTTCAGGGTCCATGAGAGAAAAACCCAGAGTGTGTAAGTTCCACCCTTCTCCTCAGATGCCTCAAAGACATATGTGACCCACCACCCCATCTCTGAGCATGAGGTCACCCTGAGGTGCTGGGCCCTGGGCTTCTACCCTGCGGACATCACCCTGACCTGGCAGCGAGATGGGGAGGACCTGACCCAGGACATGGAGCTGGTGGAGACCAGGCCTGGGGGGGACGGAACCTTCCAGAAGTGGGCGGCTGTGGTGGTGCCTTCTGGAGAGGAGCAGAGATACACATGCCATGTGCAGCATGAGGGGCTGCTGGAACCCCGAATCCTGACTTGGGGTAAGGAGGGGAACGTGGCACAGAGCATCTCAGGGGCATCAGGAGCCCTTCTGGAGACCTTCAGAGCATCAGATGGAGGCTTGGGGCTCAGGGTCTCCCCTTCCCTCCCCTCCCCTCCCCCCTCCTAAATCCTCCATTCCCACCGCTGGCATCTTTGCTGGCCTTGTTCTCCTTGGAGCTGTGCTCACTGGAGTTGCACTGGTGCAGCTGTGATGTGGAAGAAGACGTGCTCAGGTAGGGAAGGAAGTGGGGGAATCATGTCCACGGGGGCTTTCAGGCCACAGGTAGAACTTGCCCTACCTGGTAATGGGAAGTACCATTGTAGCGGCAGGATGAGCACAGGGCAGGTTCACTATGACCTGAGCAGACGTGTGAAGGAGGAGTCCTGGAGCCCTCGGTGGCTTTTTCAGGCTTTTATTGAGTTTACCAGGTACATGGCAGGCAGGGATATTGGGGGGGCAGCGGGGAGCTGGCAGGCTTCCCAGCCCCCACAAGTCTTCACTCTTTCTGGACTTTTCGGCATTCTCCCGTAGCCTCTGCTTCTCTGATGGTGCTGCTCTCTTGCTTGTTCTCCTTTTGGTGGTTCTGCTGGTCCACTGGTGTCCCTGTGACACCGTCCTTATAGGCACACTCTCAGCCCAGGTGATTCTCACCTACTTATGGCCACACCCTACTCCTGGTGCCTGCCTTCAGGCATGCATTTAATCTAATGGCGGGAGTGCAAAAAGCCTGACACAGTTTTTACTTACCCTACAGCCATCCACACACTGTGTTGCCCAGTCTGGAGCTGATTACTAACCTTCTTTTGTAAAGCATTTTTGAAAATGAATCACGTTGTTCACCCTGATAATTCTGGTGATGGGCCCTGATTCTAGCAAATGGCAGAGGGGAAGTTCCCTTCTGAGGACAGACCCAGAAGGCAGTTGGTCCCATCCCCTCTCATCTCCTTTCTTCATATTTCCTGGTCTTACTCTAAGTGTCCAGTCACAGTTCTGGAAACTTCCCTGTGGTCCACACTTGGGGATTCTTTTAGGATTTCATAGGCTGACTCCTCCCTGGACTCACATGACGCTTCTTCCCACAGGAGGACAAGGAGGAAGCTACTCTCAGGCTGCAGGTAAGTGTGTGTAGGATAAATGATTGTCAGGCTTCTCTTGCCATTAGGATTGATGATGGAACCTTCCGGTCCCGAATGCATGCCTGATGGCGGGCACCTAGAGTAGGGTGTGGGCATATGTAGGTGGGATTCACCTGGGCTGAGACAGGGCTTATAAGGGCAGCGTCTGGGAACAGAACCACCAGAAGTAGAACAAGCGAGAGACTGGAAGTGAACACCAGAGAGAGCCCAGTAAAGTGGAGATTCGCAGGCCTGGGAGGATGATGGGGAAGCTGTGAGGGGGACATTCTGAGGATTTGGTGGACTATGGAGAATGTGACACTTGGGTGTTTCTTTGAATTCTTTTATGATCCTTTTCCTTCACAGTGTGAGCCAGCTGCCTTGTGGGAGCTGAGTGATGCAGGATTTCTTCTCACCCCCACTTTGTAACTTCAAGATCTGCTGGTTTCCTTTGCTGCAAAAGGCATCGGAATCTGTTTCTGTTCTTATGAGATCATGTGAGGAGGTGGGGAGACTGGCCCAGCCCTGCCCACCAGGCCCTCCGCACAGTGACCTGTGTCTCTCCTTGATGACTTTCCTGCTCCAGCAGAGGCAGCTTAGTCTGCATCTACCCCTGTCTTTGTGTTTTCCTCAAGAATAGTAACTACTTCCCTCTTGAAATAATAATTGAGTTCTGAAATTACTGCTTGTAAGCTTGCCTGATGGGTTTGGTGGCTAATAAAAATGATTCCTAAAATTTAAGATGAAATGAATGGGAAACCTTTCAGAATCACGTGTTTGCTGTGCTGAATCTGTGCAGGTGGGGGCGTGAGAGGCAATGAGGAGCCAAGGGGGACGGGGCCTATGTGTAGTCGGGGTTCAGTGCATCAGGGGCTTTGACATGGTCACTCCTCAGGGTCATCTCTCTGCTCATTTGTCCTTGCCCTTCAGTAGCACCTGTCCCAGCAGGGCCTGTGATCACAGGGTCAGACCCCACCTAGCCTTGTGTAGTCTGGGCAGGGTGTGTTTGTGTGGCCGGATCAGCCCAGGCTCAGCTCAAGGTCTAGCCTGCCTATGGACTCCTATTTGTTTTATGCTATTCTCTTTGATGTTTAGAGACCAGGCCTCATGTCCTCTTGGTTCCTGTCTCTGACAGCAGCAGGAGCATCTGTCATTGTCCCTGCAAGGCCCAGGGTGTCCCCCGAACACATAGTCTGGTGAGATGAATTTCCAGACTCATCTGAGTTTTGGCCTCATTTAGGAATTTTTTGGGATTATTCTTTCCGTGTTTTCCAACAAAATCCTGGTATTACTAGAGAGGAGGATTTGATAATTTCCTGATGGATTTAGATAAGTTCCTGATAGATTTCTATTTTTCTCTACAGCTTCTCCCTGTAACCCTGCCCTTAAATGTAGTAACCCCAGTGCTAGTGCTAATCGAGACCCATGGGTTGATGGAGTCAGTTACCATCATAGTTGGCTGAAAAATAGGACTCATAAGCCTAGGAACTTGGGCCTCCCTGGTGGACCAGGGATTAAGTCTCAGTGCTATCACCTCTACACCTTGAATTCAATCCCCAGCCAGGGAGCTACCCACTTGTGGCACAGCAGACCATTCCTGTTTTGCCTGCTGCTCCCCTTAGCAGTGTATTCCAGTAAATCTGCCTGTCTGCTCCCCACTCTCTCTGGTGAATCCTCTTACCAACCCCATCCATGCACTCCAACCTACACCCCAGTTCTTCTATGCAAGTATAAATAAATCTTTAAAAAAAACTACAAACCCCTTTTCAAAAGAAATACACCTGTGTAATGTGTCACATTAGTAAAGATACTGTCTCTAGAATGGGGAAGTGCTCTACACTGATGACACAACTGATAACTATTGCACCAGGTGTGTGACTGACTGTTTATGCAACTAGGAAAACCCAATGAACTAAAAACACGCACAACTTGCAGCCTGCAGAGTGTGTCCTAGTGGGGAGGGGAGACTGGGGACTGTGTGACAACAGATCAGACAGTCAACCACGCGTGTCTGGTTAGAAGTGGGTAAGGGATGTGGGAAGGTGACAGGATGGTTTTCTTCCCAGCGTGGTCAGTGTGGGTCTCACTGAAGTGACCTTTGAGAAAAAGTCTGATGGACACATTGCCCACAAGGATGTGATGTGCAGGAAATTCAAACCAGACCGGACAACCTCCAGTGCAGATGCCTGAGCAGGAATGTGTCTGTGTGACTGACATGAGCAAGGAGGCCAAGGGCTGGAGCAGAGGCCAATGGAAATGGGATCTGTGTGCACCCATATCATTCAGGCCTGAGGATGTTGGGAGGGTTTGACTCTCTGAGTAAGATGCGGGGTGACAAGACCTTCTGAACAGATACACACTTGTGGGACTTCTCTCTGGTAGCCTCAGTCTGGTGGCTGTGCAGCATGGAAGGGGGAGAGGTGGGAAGAGAAATGGAGGAAACCAGTGCAGGTCCCAGGACAGAGAGGTTGGTGGCTTTGTTGGGGGGTGAGCAGGGAAATAACAGGAAGTGATAGGACTGTGCACATTTAGACATGGACTTCACGGTGTTTGCTACTCCTGGGCTGTGAGAAAGGGGTCAAGGATGACACTCGGTGTTTCAGACTGTGCAGGCAGAGAGGTGGAGCCTCAGTGACATGGGGAGGACCCCAGAAGACCCATATGTGTGCATGTGTGCATGAATCAGATCCATTAGAATTGAAAGTGATGTTGGCAGTTGGACAGACAAGTCTGGGGCACAGGTGAAATGTCTGAGGTAAGAAAGAAATCTGGGAGGTGATGTGATGTCAATGATATTTACAGTTTTGAGCATGTAAAGGTCACCCAGAACGTGATGACTGAGCAAGAGAAAGGAGCAGAATTGAACTCCAGATTCCACAGTGATGAATAATCAGAGCAGACACCTCCCTAGAACCAACTGCACAGTCTGACCCCACATGGAGAAGACATGGAGACCAGGGAGCCCCCACTTCAGTGAGCACAGGAGTTACCTGGACGCTCATGAAGACTCAGAATGTCTAGAACAGAGCCTGAGAGTCTGTTATGTGGCCCCTCCCCGACCCTAGGGACGGAGAATTTAGGGCTGATGATCAGGAAGAGGCACTTTCATGCCTGGAAGCAGGAGCAAATGACAGGGACTTTGGAGCCCAAGTTCCCATCCAAAGAGATTGAGGGAAACTATAATTTGAGAACTCAGACCTGGTGGAGCAACTTATATGACCTCGACACCTGGCTTTTCCCTGAGGCCTGTACCCATAGTTACTCACTAGGGGGGCAATTTGAGGACCCCTAACGTGACAGTGGGCCTGTCCTTCCGCTGGGAGCCCAGGGAGCCTGGGGAGGGCCTGGCTGAGCAGGAGAAAGGGCAGCTCTGGGCTCCTGTGCTCAGCCCTGTGGCCACACGGGGGCGCTGCCGCGCTGTTCCGGATTCTGGTGGAGCCGCCAGGACGGGGCGGGGGCTGAGGTGGGCAGAGTTGGGGGTCCTGGAGGGCGGTGTCCTGGGGTGAGATGCTCTGTGAGGAGTCGGAGAAGCAAGGTTCAGAGGAGAGGAGACTCCGGAGCCTGCCCTGTGTGTGAGGTTTCCAGCTTTTATCCCCAGAACCGCTCTCTCCAGTCCCTTCAGTGCAATACCTGGGGAAATATATATAGTTTGTACAGTTTCCTTCTACAAACTATACTTTGTTGAGGGCTATTTTTTAAATGTAATTTTAATTTATAATTTAATTTCAAGCAACATTTTAAAAATACTGTTAGATTTGCAGACATGGCTAAGGCAGTAGAGTTCCTGTATAATCCACATCATTTCCAAATTGTTAACATATCATGTGACCGCAGTGCATTTGATCAGCTAAGGAAGCAATATTTGATGCACTTTCACTAAACTCTGCGCTGTATTTGGATTTCATTTATTTTCCTAATATTCTTTTCATGCTCCCACATCCCACCCGGGACACTACATGAAGTTCCAACCATGTCTCCTTAGTGCCTCTGGCTGACAGTTTCTCAGTTTCCTTTGCTGATGACACCTGTGAGCAGAGCTGCTCAGGCACAAGGGCCTCCATCTGAGGCCATTCTCCATCAGTGTACAAATATCCACTTTTGTTTTTCTTTTCTTTAGTTATTGTTGTCTTTGGAAGGAAGTCACTATGGGCAGCTTGCACTTAGTGGGGGTTCTGCCATAAACATTTACTTCTGTGCAGGGTTTTTGGTTTGATTTCTTTTTCATTTTGCAAATACAAGTTTTCAGATTAGTTGGGTAAATAGCAGCGACAGTGGTCCCCGGACTGTGTGGTCGGTCTGTGTTTGGCTTTAAAAGAAACTATCAGACCCTCCCTAGTGACTGGGTCATCCTATCCTGCCAGGTCCTGTTGCTGCAGTCAGCACTTGGTGTGGCCCATTTTAGGAGGCCTTTTGCCTTCTAAGAAGCATGTAGTGGCATCACTGTTATTTTTAGTCTGTCTTTCCCTAATGACCTGTGATCTTGAGCATCACCATTATCTGGCATCTGTATCCTTCAGTGGTGAAGTCTTTTGTCCATTTGTTGCATTGGATCATTTCTTTTCTTACTGTTAAGTTGTAAGACTTCATTTATAATATCAATTCTAAACACAAGTCCTTTATCAGATACATGATCTGATTTACAATCATTTCTCCAACTCTGTGTCTCACACTCTTATACTAATACAATAGTAAACACTAGTGACTAGATACAGGCATAGATATATTATTCTGGAAAGAGAAATGATAACTTGCTAGCTGGTTTTGAGCAGGTGACCTGGCTCACTGGAGGGCTATGGGGGAAGGGGGTTACTCATTTAGCTATGGAAATTCTTGAGTATAAAATTTTCTTCTGTGCTCATGAAATAATACTTTCAAAATCAAATCCTACTAAAATCCCTTCAACTGCATCATGTCCGAATCACATGCTAAGCCCAGAGCAGCACATCTGTCACATGATGAACCTGCTCATCATCATCTCTCACGGCCATGGCTGCACGTTGGGTCACTCTTGGCGGTGTCCATGCTGTGGGTTTTAGACAAATGTGCAATGACATGGACACCATATTGTTTCCTACATGGTAGACTCACTGCCCTCGATATCTTCTGTGCTCCAAGGAAACAGAAGCAAAGACAGACCAGTGGAGACACATCAAACTGCAAGCTCCTGCCCAGCGAAGGAAACTGTCATTAAATGTAATGACACCCTATGGGGAGGGGGGAGAAATAATTTGCACATCATACATCCAAGATACATGAATAATACATATAACTCAACACCCAGAAAACAACCCAATCAAAAATGGTGAGAGGAGCTAAGTAGATACTTTCTCCAAAGAAGATGCAGATGGCCACAGTCACATGGAAAATGCTCCTATCACACATCATCAGGGGATGCAGATCAGAACCACAAGGAGATACCACCTCGCACCTGTGAGGTGACTCATATTAACAAGACCAGAGACAACAAGTATTGGCAAGGTGTGGGGGAAAGGGACCTTCATACACTATTGTGGGGCCTGGTCCAGCCCCTACTGAAAACAGCATGGAGTTTCCTCAAAATATTAAACATAGATCTGCCAGAGGCCCCAGCATCCACTCCTTGGGGTTTATCCAAAGAATGCAAAAGCTCGTTTCAAGGGCTATATGCACTCTTGTGCTCATTGCAACAATATTTACAATAGCCAAATTATGGAAACAATCTGTGCATAAAATAGATGATGGGAACTATTATGGCCTGTACATGAAATCTTGAATTTACAACGACATGGATGGAAATGGGTAAAATTATGCTACGTGAAATAAATCAGGAGAACCATAAATACCAGATGACAGGACTCATATGTGCAATATAGAGAAACCCAGCAAAGGAACAGATAAAACCTAACCTGCCCTTGGAGTCTGGCAGCAGAACTGAGGCACTAGTGGGGGTTCAGTCTGGGAAGCAAAAGGAGTAAGAAGGAACACAGGGGAGGACTCTGGGTGCATTGGAGGTGGGGGGTGAGGGAACCTGCATCAGAAGAGGTAAGTCTCCGACTTGGAGTCATGTGCAGTGTGTAAACGAGTGTTACCTCAAAAAATACAGTAATAAAAAGCTATTTTAAACCAAAAGAAAAAAAATAACTTGTCCTCTCCATCAGTCACTGACCTCAGGACTTTGCCTTCGCCTCCTCACTGTCATGCAGGCTGAGGGGCTGGTTTCCCACAAGGTCAGAGGCAGGAGGTGCCGGGACTCCTGGGGCTGCTAAGACCCCGCTGAGTAGAGACACTGCAGAGAGGGCGGCTCTGAGGGGACCAGAGACAGAGGGTCAAAGTAACCCCAGTGCTGAGTGAGGATCTGGTTCCCAAGGAGAGGGGAGTGCGTGTGCGTGTGTGTGTGTGTGTGTCACAGGAGAGACGGGACACACAACATAAGGCAATGGGAAGACAATTGCACATCAAGCTCCAGCATAAATGAATTCTAATCCCAGAGAGTGAAGAGTGTCAGGCAACACCCCAATACGTACAGTTCCATGGAGAATTAGTTTTGGAGAAGGACCTGAGGCAGCAGAGGATCTGGAGACAGGAAGGGGTTTGGGACTATTCTCATGTTAGATGTAAGGAGCCTGGGTGGGGCCCTGCTGGGCTGTGGGGGCAGATCCCCCTGACAGCTCCCTCTCTCCTCCTGTAATGCTCACTCCAAGCTCACCTCCTTCAGAGTCAGGGAGCTCCAGCCTGGCAGCCCCTCTGTTTCCCAGGGGTCACTGCCTCCGTGGGCTTCAGTCACTTCAGAACAGAACTGGAGGGAGTCACACAGACTAGGAGGGAGTAGTCTTTGCCCTGCTGGCCTGGCCCAGGGTCAGAATTAGCCAGTTACTGAGCTGAGCCTTTGTCTACAGTCCAGGAAGGGAGGGAGAGATGGAGAAGGGTCTAGCTCAGCTCCTGGAGGGAGGTGTAATGTGGGAGTGGGTGAAATGATTGTTTTTCATTTCTGGGGTTCTCCCATCTCCCCAGGGTCACCCCCCATGTGCATCAGGGAGCAGATCTCAGATAAACCGAGGCTGGTTCCCCCACCTCCCTCCCTCCCTTCCTCACCGCTGTGCTCAGGATGACTGTCCTGGTCCCCACTGGAAGAGGAGGCAGAAAGAGAGTGTTGTTACCACATTAGCTACTGGGACTGGACATAGTGTTTTCTTTTTTTACTGTAAAAGTCCTATTATTTTTTGTCATTATAATGATGTGAAATAGAAAATTGTGGGGAAGGGAGAAAATGTTAACCCAAGCAAACAATAAAAGCAGGACAAAAAGGCAAAAATGAAAGAAAATAAACACTTTGCCTCAGGGCACCTGCTGTGGAGCTGCAGTAAGGAAGGGGCTCAGAGCTGAGGGGGCTGAGGCCTCAGTGTGGTCACATCCCCTGGAAACATCCAGAGTGAGGGTTGGCAAGGTGTGGGGGAAAGGAACCTTCATACACTATTGTGGGACCTGGTCCAGCCCCTATTGAAAACAGAGTGGAGTTTCCTCAAAATATTAAACATAGATCTGCCAGAGGCCCCAGCATCCACTCGTTGGGATTTATCCAAAGAATGCAAAAGCTCATTTCAAGGACTATGTGCCCTCTTGTGCTCACTGCAACAATATTTACAATAGCCAAATTATGGAATCAATCCATGTGCATAAAATAGATGATGGGAACTATTGTGGCCTGTACTTGAGATCTTGAACATGAGATCCAGAGTGAGGGGCGCCCACTACCTGCCCAGGCAGCCATATGTGATTAAGTTGAATTTAAAAATTCCTCCTGATGTTGCTCTTGTGATGGAGGGAGGTGAGGGAAGGTAGAAGGGAGGTGACGACAGAGGCTGGGCCCTGAGACTGCAGAAATTACCAGGTTCTGACCTCTGTGTTCAAACAGAATAAATCTTCACATAACAGCCCTTGAAATATCTGAAATCTTTGTGCTCTTAAGGAGGGTAAATGCCACCAATAGACATTGTTTTCAGTATGTGTTTGATGGAAATGTCCTAACAGTCATTACCAGAAACAAGAGTCCTCCCGAGCTTTTTGTGTAACTGTATTAATTTTTTAACTCAACCGACACATATTGGGGTGCCCTCCGCCAGGCACTGGGGCACAGAGTGAGCAGTCCCAGGACTCCATGTGTCTGTAACTCAGAGTCCAGCTGGAGACGGGCCCGGGGCTCACAGAGCGAGGGGCCCCTGACATGGGAGCTACTGGGCCTCCTCCCTGAGGGGGTGACAGGTGACCTGAGCCCCAGGGGGAGCAGGAGGTGATTGGGAGGTAACCCTGAGGAGACAGCGGTGAGGGTCCTGGGTGTTGGGCATGGGTTAGGAGCTGGAGCTACTGCAGCGGGTGCTGAGGGGTGTGGGCCTCTCTCTTGGCCTGGACTCCAGCCTGTACTCCCAGCACATGAGTGGAACCCACACAGAGACAACCCCCAGAACCTCAGTTTTCTCACCTGTGTGAGGTGAGGTTAGGGATGCGGTGAGGGTGGTGAGCTGATGCCTGTGAGGCTCAGCACAAGGCCTGGCACATTGTGGGTGCTCAGCCCCTGTCTGCTCTCCTGGCTGCAGGGAAAGGAGGTTTAGGAGAAAGTGGAGGTGATGCCAGGCCCTGTGAGCCCTCCCTGCCTGGTGTGGGGAGCAGAGAAGGCAGGTGAGGGTCCATGTTGAGAAAGTCCTGGGGAGCCATTGGGAGCAGAGACTGGAGAGGGTGAGAGTGTGCAGGGCAGGGAGGAGGCTCCTGTGGCCTGACCAGGGCATGTGTGTTCACCTTCACCCTGAGCATCTCCGCTGCCCTCCATTTCTTTTTATTTATTTATTTGTTTGTTTGTTTGTTTGTTTGTTTGTTTATACAAGCACTGGGTACAGTGAGAAGCACGGGAGGGTGAGAGAATTCACCAGAGCCAGAGCGGGGAGCAGAGCAGGCAGAAGGACCGAAGTACACTGCTGAGGGGAGCAGCGGGAGGCAGGAGAGGTCTGCGCGCCATGTGGGACCCTCCTCTGGTGGCCGGGCAGCAGCCAGGGATCGAACCAGCGCCACAGATGCCGCGGGCAGCTTCGCAACCCAGCGCTCAACCGCTGCGCCACCGGGGAGGCCCTGCCCTCCATTTCTTCCCCTTCCTCACCCACCTTGTGGGACAGTCATGACCTCGGGGCACCGACTGGAGCCTCCTGGCAGAGGTGACCTGCAGCGTCTGCCTGGAGACTGGGGCCCGGGGAGCTTCTGCCAGGCCTGTCACAGCCGAGTCACTCAGACCCACCAAGGGCCACGTGCTGTCCATGCTGCCAGGAGCCACCCAAGAGGGAACAGCAGCCCCAGTGGGTTTGTCTTCTGGTGGCAGATTGTCCTCTGGTGCCAGGGACCAGCCTCCGGAAATGTGTCTATGGAAACATGGACAAAACTGAGCCTTCCAAAACTAGTAACATGAGTGACATTTATTTGCCAGAGATTATTTGGTCGAAGGCCTCATGGATTCACCCCCATAGGAAGTGAAGGGTGTGTGGTGGGGCAAACCGAGCATTTGCAAACAATTTTTCGGGCTGTTTCTTGAGTCAGATGGAATTACTTCCACAGTGAAGCGGCATTTTGGTGATTAAGGGCATGATCATTAATTGCCTCCTGTACTGAGAATGCCGCCGCTTGAGTCAGCAAATTGGCCAGCTTGTTTTCACGAGCTAGAGGACCTGGTAATTTAGAATAACCACGAATATGGCCAACATACACCCTGGATGTCCTAGATTTTATCAAACCTTGTAGCTCCAATAGTTGTGGTGCAATGGTAGTTTTAGCATCAGTAATTACAGCAGTCTCAATATTAGGAAATAATTTGGTTACATATTGGGAATTAGTAAAAAGGTTAAATGGCTGATTTTGTAAAATTTTAAATACTGTGAGAACTGCAAATAATTCAGTTTTTTGGGCTGAGGTTTTAGTTTTCTGAATGGACACTGGTTTGTCATTGATAATGAAAGCAGCTCTACCATTGGAGGAAACATCCGTAAACACAAGCGCAGCAGGTTCTGGCAAAGGCACAGCCCTAACAATGGTTGGAAAAATAAAAGCCTGTTTCTTAAAGAAATGAAGCACAGGGTCAGGAGGCAAATGAAACTTTATTTCTCCAGAGAAAGATTGCAGGGCTATTTGCCAGTCATCACTTAAACTAAGCAAGTCATTAAGTTGGTTTTTTTTGTAAGGTCAAACAAGAACAGGAAATTCTCGGCCAAAGAGCTCGTCGCTCCTATGTCTTCCTTTAATAATTAATACAGCCACTTGGGAAGCATAGGAACAAACAACCTTCTTTGCTGTAACTGGTAAATGTAACCATTTTAATGGCCCCTTTTGCCATAAAACGTCAGTTGGCGTGTGCGGGGTGGCCAAAATTATGAACTCCCAAGGCTTAGTATAATTTAGCCTTAGCAGTTGTTGATTGTTGAGTGCATTATTGACCTTTTGTAAGGCTAGTGTAGCCTTAGGTGTTAATTGCCTAGGGGAGTTGGGATTAGAATTACCTTTTAGCACGTTAAACAGTGGGCGTAAATTAGCAGTGGTTAACCGCAAATGAGCTTTAATTTAATTTGTCTCCAAGTAGTTTTTGAAAATTATTTAATGTCTGTAAAGAATCTGTTTGTAGCTGCAGTTTTTGTGGTGACACAGTTAAAGAACGAACAATTTTCCCAAATAATTAACTGGCGGAGAAGTTTGAATTTTTTCTGGTGCTACCACAAGTCCATAACTTTGCAGCAAAGCTACCAGACAAGTCAAGGCCTGATTTAACAAGTTTACTTTAGTATTACTTATTAGAATGTCATTCATATAATGAACACAGTAAATGGACGGGTACTCATCCCTAAAAGATGACAAAACCATATTTACAAATTTTTGACATAGAGTTGGACTGTTTTTTATGCCCTGAGGGAGAACTTTCCATTCATACCATTGAAATGGCCTTTTCAAATTTACTCATGGGACACTAAATGCAAATCTTTTGCAGTCTAGGGGATGTAAAGGGATGGTGAAAAATCAATTTTGTAAATCAATAACAATAACATGTTCATCTTTAGGGATGGCCACAGGCGATGGCAGACATGGTTGTAATTATCCTATATCTTTCATAGTAACATTTATTGCTCTTAAATCCTGTAACAATTTTCATTTTTTTATTTTTTTAATTACAAATATAGGAGTATTCCAAGGGCTGGTAGTAGGGCGAATATGCCCTTTTATTAATTGTTTTTGAACCAAAGTTGTTACAGCCTGGTTTTTTTCTTCTATCAGGGGCCATTGTTCTACCCATACTGGATTATCATTTTTTCATACAATTGGGTCGGCTGTAACCTCTGCAATGACCCCATTTATAAATTTGATTTATATTTCAGGCCTCATCGTGGCTCTCTTTGAGCAACCTCAATGGGAAACACTCCTCCCTCCAATCTTTTTTCTAAACCTTGATTTGGGTTAAAACCCATTTGTAACATTTGAGTGGCAACCTTATTATTGGGACTAAACAGGAGCACTCCCATTTGAGAGAGAATGTCTCTTCCCCACAATGTCATAGGAAGAGATGGGACAACATAAGGTTAAAAAGTCCGGACACCTCTCCATCATTTTAATTTAAGATTTGAGAACTTTTTGCCACATTTTGAGTAGATCCCAATCTGACCAAAGTAGATGGCGTAGTCTTTGTGGGCCAGGCGTTAGGCCAATTATGCCCCGCTATACAAGTAACATCAGTACCAGTGTCTAACAATTTTTAAATTGCTTTTTCTTGAATTTTTATAACTTTGGTCGGTCTACTGTCTTTAATTTGTTGAACCCAAAAAGCCATGTCACTGGATTTAAAACTGGAATTACCTCGTGGCTTATTGGATGCAATTTTATTGTTAACCGACACCAAAGGCAGTAAAAGTAATTGAGCAATTTTTTGTTCTGGATGAATTTGTATAGTTTGTATAGGAGGCTCTAGTATAACTTTTATTTTATTAGTAAAATTAGAATTAATAACAATTGGTATTACTTTTATGCCTTGTAGAGACGCAGAACCTCAGCCAAAAACAAGCCCCATTGTTTTTGGCTGGGGTGGGGGCGGAGGGGCATACACACCCCTGTCACTATTATGGTGTAAGATTGATCAGAAGTTAATATTGCGGCGGAGGTGGCCCTGTGGATGAGATCAGAGATTGTTCGCCGCTCTGGTCGTTTAGATTTTCGATTATTTGAGGGGCCTGGGTCAGGCCCACTGTGTCGGCCCGACTGTGAAGCATTTTTTGAAAAAACAGTCAGAGTAGTGCCCGTAGTAAACTTTTTATTAGGTGGTAGTAATGTACCATTTTTATGATATTTAGACCGACAGTCCTTTATTTAATGAAATTCTTTATTACAACGCAGGCAAAGAGTTTTTGGAAGCATTACTTGAGAAGGAATCACATTGTTACTTGTTGTAAAAGGCTCGTCAGACTGTTGAGGCAAGGCTGGAGGCAGCACAGAGATTACTTTGGGCAATTTTTGCTATAATGCCCTGGTTGCCCGCAAGAAAAACAATTTTCAAAATTTTTGTTTATTTTTTTATCCTTTTGTTGATCAAGGGAGGCGAACCACTGGCTACTGGTCTGTCCCTTTAAGGCAGCCACAATGGCCACACCCTGAAGGTAGGAGGGTGTTACCTCTGAACAGGCTCGAACATATTTATTAAGATCACCTGTTTGTACAATGGGTCTTAACAATGCCTGACACGGTATGGTAGCATTTTTTTTTTTTTTTTTTATAGAGGCATGTTTTTATTTATTTATTTGTTTGTTTGTTTCGTTTATACATGCACTGGGTACAGTCAGAAGCGCAGGAGGGTGAGAGAATTCACCAGAGCCAGAGCGGGGAGCAGAGCAGGCAGAAGGACCGAAGTACACTGCTGAGGGGAGCAGCGGGCGGCAGGAGAGGTCTGCGCGCCATGTGGGACCCTCCTCCGGTGGCCGGGGAGCATATGGTAGCATTTTTAAAGGCCAACTGTTTAATTAAAATGTGAGCCGCCTCAGCATTAGGTATAGTTTTTTGGACAGCATCCATTAACCGTGACAAAAAAATCTTGATAAGATTCCTCAGGCCTTTGTTTGATGTTAGCAAGGCCAGAGGTTTTCATTTCACCAGCCGGCAACCCGCTCCATGCAGCAACTGCAACCTCACGCACAGGGAGGAAGGCCGGAGGTGGAATACGGATCTGCACATTGTTTTCACACCAACCATCTTGACCCAAAACCATTCCAAAAGGAATTTCATCATCTCTCATTTTCATTTCTCTATTATTATATATCTCTACCAGTCTCCATGCCTCCTCCTCATAATTTGCCTTCCACAACAAATAAGCTCCACCAGACAGACTAGATCTAGCTGTCATCTGCCAGTCAAGAGGCGTGAGAAAGTGACTGGCCACTGATTCTAGGAGCCGCAAGGAGATGTAGCCCCATTGAGGTTGTTCATGGTCATTATCAACATTGAGCACAGGAAAACACGGAAAGCTAAGATCACCTTTTTTTGCTGTTTGTCTCACTGCACCAGCAAAACCAGCTCTGGGTTATGAATTAAATCACTGGACATTTGTGACATTAACCTGGACACAGGCTGTGCGTTTTCAAAGGGATCTGATTGTATATTTGTAGAACAAGGCTTGAGATCAGTCTTAGCTCTAGCTAAATCACTGATATATCTTTTAACAACCTCAGCAAGTCTGGGCTGGAAATTGGATTAGATTTAGGAATAGATTCATGATTAGGAGCCGACTTCAGTAGAGAGGTCAACTTCGGCTCTAGAATCAAATTTTGACTTTTGAAAAACAATTTCATCATCCGAAGAATCCGAATCACTTTCTCTAATGCTGCCGCCCAATTTCTGTTTCACTTTCGGTTTTGCATCTCTCGCTTTGCCTCGCCTGGCTAAAGTGATCTATTTGTTCAGGCAATTGTTTTGTTAATACCGGGCTGTCAGCCCAGGACCCTTTGACGTCCTCCAAGGATAAAGAAACAGCAGGCGCAGGCAGCTGTAATTCTCTGAGTTTTATCTATTTTTTCCAATTCGGACTCTTGATCTAGCATATCCTGTAGCAGATCCCACAATGAAAAGGCATCTATGGGGACCTTCTCGGGTCCATGGACAGTATAATAGGTTGTCATTTCCTCTCCTACTCTGGCCCAAGTTCTTGCATCCAGAGTACCATCCCTTGGAAACCTAGGGCAACACATTTTAACAAAATTTAGGAAACTAGCCAATTGTGCATGAGAGGTCTTAAGGCCTCTCTCAGCAAGAGTATACTTAATTATATCAATAAAGCGTCCTCTTTCCCTAGGCTCAATATGGCCCATGGCTTCTCAACGATAAGACACCCACTCGCCTTATCACGTAATAAGACACCCACTAGCCTTATTACGGTTCTGAACTACTGCTCCCCAACCCTGCTTTCTCTACTGGGGGGTAGCGCCCTACCCTATGGAGCAGATCCTAGCCGTCCCCACACGGGAAAGAAATCTTACTTTTCAAGTACCTGCTTCGGGCGCCACTTGCCTGGGACCAGCTTCCCGCAAAATGTCGTGTCAGGATGAGACGGCCTAGGCGACACATTAGGGGCTGAGGGAAGGGGATTGAGGAGACACTAACACTGGATGAGGTGCAAGTCTCTTCTGCCGAGAGACTCAGCAGGTCTTTATTCATTTTTAGTAATCAGAAAAATTACATCATCATGTGCAAAGCAGAAACAATTAGTGTATTTTATTCCTATGGACTACTGGCTCCTACGGGTCTCAGCTAGATGGTAGCCTTCAAGGTTAATAGATAAAAAACCAAACCTAACACTAAAACTTATTTCAGTTAGACAATTACCTAAGACAGTGGATAGCCGCCAGTGCATCCCTATCAGCTAAAGCCTAAGCATCAAGACTATTCTATTCATATGGCCTTCAGCTGGAGACCAGCTGCTTCTCAGCTATCAGAACTTTTTCTACTTAGAAACTTCTTAACACAATCCTAAGAAACTTTCCTAAGAAACTTCTAAAAAAAGCAAACTTCTAAAAAAGCAAAAAAAAGGACTCACTATAATTGTGCTGGATTGGTTGTCAGGCATGTATAATAAATTGTCCTCCATTGTCAAGTGGGCCAAATTGTTTAATAACTAATTTCTAAATAGATAATTTTCCATGCCATTTACTTACAGTCTGCTGATACATATATTTTATTGCCTAATGTACTTTCTGATAAATTTTTCTCCTTTTACGACCAAGAACAAAAACCAAAGGGATGTTAAAGCTTCAACCCCACAGTGTGAGGCACAAGGAATCTTTGGCCCCACAGTGTGAGGCCCTTTTTCTTAGCTGCTTGCCAGTGTCTTATCTGGCTAGGGTATTAAGGCCCCCTGCACTCTGGGGGAAAATTGGCCAGTGGTCATTTTCTAGTAGCCACATTAAATGAGGATCCCTGCAACCTGGTGTACGCAGTGGGGTGTGATCAGGTTTGCTGAGGCTGCTTCAGCAGCAAGGTTTGACACAAGCCACGGGGAGAGAGGCCCATGGTGTGCCAGGCCCCATGCTCAGCATGCAGCCTGTGGGCATCCCTGAGCTCTGGCAGCGTTGACCTGGGCTGTGCTGTGGCAGGTGGGAGACTGGCCTGGTAGGCTGTGATAGAGGGGGTGCCTATTCTGGATGCTCAGGTGAAAGTCTGGCCCTGCTGAAGCCCACTCCCACTGTGATCCCTGATGCCATGGGGAGAGGGGACCTTACTGTGGGTAGCCTGTGGGCCCATCAGATGGACTCTGTATGACAGCAGCCTGCACTCCAGGGTAAGCCTACCTGACCTCAGGCATCTGGACACACTGGCAGGTATTTCATTTATGAATACAGTGCCAGAATTGTAAATGGACCAATCAGATTTGAGCTCTCACAGGTGCCATTCAGGGTTTCTGAGACCATCCAAGGCTCTAAATGGACCAATCTGATTAGAGTTCAGCTGGCACCAACCAAACAGCCAACTCACTCTCAGACTTATGGAGGTGCCACGTGCTGTCCATGCTGCCAGAAGCCACCCCACAGGGAACAGCAGCCCCTCTGGGTCCTGGTCAGTTTGTGTTCTGGCCCCAGCACTGGAGCCCAGGAGAGAGAAACCAGCACAGGAATGGGGTTTTGTGAGCAGCACAGGAAAAGGTATTTTTCTATTTCTGGAGGACCAGGAGGGTGTGGTTTACAGTGATCCTAACCATTACAGTCACCCAGTGCTGCAGAAGGAGAAGGTTCCGGGTCTTATAAGGTAAAGTCTTTTACTATCATTCTGAATTTGTGGCAAATCTTTGGTGACTTGCTCCATTATGGATTAATCCATACTGTTCTAGAAAGATAAAGTTCTGCATTTTTCCCTGTATCCGAAATATTTTTATTTTTTATATTTATTTCCTTGTGTCATTGTTTATTTTTGCACAGTATTTGATTTCTCCCCTCAGGTGTAGTTCTCATGGGTCTCCCCCATCCTGGCACCTGTGATCCATCACCACAGAGCATTGTGCTCCTCCCTCCCTGTGTGACTCCTACCCCTTCCCTGCTCTGTCATATGCATCGGATCTACATCAGCTTGTGAGGTTTATCTTTTTCCTGACCTTTGTTCATTTCTCTATACTCTCCCTATAAGTGAAACCATTGGACGTTTATCTTTTTCCTTCTGACTAGTTTCACTTAGCATAATCCCTTCCAGCTCCTTCCATGTTGCTGCAAATGATGAAAGTTTGTGTTTTTTGATCTCTGAGTAGTATTCCGTTGTGTCTATACCACATTTTCCTGACCTACTCATCTGTGCAAATCAAAACCACAATGAGATACCAACTCACACCTATGAGAAGGGCCCATATTAAAAACAAACAAACAAGCAGAAACAACACATGCTGGTGAGGTTGCTGTGGGAATGGAACCTCTTCCACTGCAGGTATGACTGCAAACTGGTCTGACCAGTCAGTTCTAGAAATGATGCCAGATCTTCAGTCTCCCTCATCCTGTTTCCTCGCTTGTCAGGGTGGAGGGTCTGTTCATCGGAGGCCGCTCGCAGGTGCCAGCAGGAGGGTCTCTCAGTTTGGGGACCCTCTGACCCTGGGATGGGGTGTTTAGGGACCACCAAATTACTGAACTTTCTTTCCCTCAGGCAGAAAGGGGTGCAGTTTGCAGTCTCATATGTGTCCTCAATATGCTCACATGACTTATTAACCTTCATACTTGTGATAAAACTGACTAGAGTAGTTAAAACACTTATAATGTTATAAGTTGGCACTATTGAGAGCAGAGTCAGGATTCAAACTCAGTTTTCCTTCATTTGAGATCATGTTCTTTGCTGCATCATGTTCTACAGCTTTTCACAGTGATCTGACAAAAACAACAAAAATCTGGTTGAGTTTAGGAGCCTACAGAAAAAAAAAAAATTACCTTAATAGGTTCACCCAATGGCAGTCACTCCAAGCATGTTTCTGCCCCTTCTCCCTCCATTTCTTCTTCCAGAGGCCACGTCCTATGACTGGGAGCAACACCAGGAAAATCTGGGAGCAGTTTCAGCGGCAGGAACAAGCACCAGGACCCCAAGGTGAAACCCCTGGTGAGCTAAAGAGTGTGAGTCACGCCTGGGCCATAACCTGAGGAGGGGCGTCTCCTCCCCCTGAGTGATGCACCCTTGGGAGCTGGTTGGCACCTCCCTCCCCACTCTGTGGAAGGTTCCTGGTGCTGGGATCCCCACAGGCCCAGGAGAGAGGAGCCTCCTGAAACACGAGTGTCCCTGAGGGTCATTCTCAGAGTCTACAGGGAGATAACCTGTAGGTCTTGAGAAAAAGCCATCATGACTACCTCTGTGGATTTTAATTATATATAAAAAAACTTCTGTAAGATTAGAGAATATAAGTTTGCCACGTCACTGATCTCCGTCTCTACTTGAAATCTTCTCCAGTATTCTCCAACCATAAGATGTGGAATTTCTACCTAGTAAAAGAACAAAGAAATACTTGACAATAACCAGGTCTAGGCCATTTTCTAAGTATAAGTGAGATCAAGGTCAAACGAGGAGAATTAATAAGAGAAAACTTAAATTTGAGTTTTATGGGGATTATAAATCTAGTGAACAAAGTACTTCTCCATGTGCCCAAGGAAGTGTGTTGTCATTTACTGGACAACCTTGATGCCAAAAACTGGCCTCTGTTAACCTCAGCCAACAAAAGGGAACAGAGGTTGAGGAGAAGGAAAGTAGATTAATTTGTCTATAAACTGAGGAGGGCAGCAGACTCGAGTCTGAAATACCACTGTCCTGCTCTTTGGCAGAGGGCAGGGGTATTTATGCAAAGTAGTAAAAAATAGGGGGAGATGGGGCAGCCCACGACCCCTGATGCAGCAGTCTTGTTGAGGAAGAAAGATGACCACGATTAGTCATCTGGAGCTCGCCCTGTGCTGATGCAAGGAAAAAGCTGATGGACTAACAATCCCACCAGAAGGTTGGGGGATACGGGCAGGTGGATGTTATGGTTATGGGCCCCTGGGGTGGATGGGATTATGTGTACATCCCAGGAGATGAAAATCAAGGCATGACCAATGGGCCTTGGTGGCCCAAAGCAGCCTTGTGTGAGGTTCTCTGCAGCCAGGCAGAGGAGATGGATCCAAAAGCCAACTCAGACAAGGCAAAAGCTGGTGCTAAGGTTGGGAAGTCCTGAATGGTTAAGTAGCTGAAAGGACATGAAAAGGCAGGACAGGTCACAGTGCAGGTTTTCTGATCCCATGCAGACCGGGTAAAGGAGGAGTCAGAGTCCTCAGTGGTTTTTTGCAGGTCTTTTATTGGGGTTCACCAGGCATATGGCAGGCAGGGGTGCTGGCTGGGGGGCTGGGAAGCTGGCAGGCCTCCCAGCCCCCAGCAAGTCTTCACTCTATCTGGGCTCTCTGGCGTTGGTTCTGCTGCTTCTCGGCTTCTCTTTCGGCTTCGGCTTCTACTGCTGCTACTGGCGTCGCCGTGACGCCGCCCTTCAAAGCACAGTCTTAGCTCAGCTGAATCACATCTACCTATGCCCACACCCTATTCCAGGTGCCCGCCATCAGGCATGCATTCAGGACAAGGATCCATCATCTATCCTGATGGCAGAAGGGCAGAAAAGCCTGACATTTTCTTTACCCTACAGGACACTAAAATCACCTGTCGGTAACACCCTGTTCTTTTGAATAAGGGGAAGGAGATGATGAACCATGCTTGGGGGATGGGGCATGAATGTGGCTTGTGGTGGAGGTCACAGCCAAAGAACTGTGGCCCGAGAGAGGTGGCATGTGGAGCTTGTATCCTCAGATCCCCGACCCATGTGCATGTGCAAAGGGTTGGCCTGAGTGCAGGGTCTGCATGTTACACTGGTGGCTATGAAGGCGGAGTGTTGGAGTGTGTAATTCAACCACCCCATACCGGATAGGTTCATCACTGGTTCAAGCAGACCTGTTGGTGTCTTCATGTTCTCCGCTATTCTCTGCTGCACTCCTCCACATGCTGCCGCACTCCGCCGCACCGCTCCATATTCCACACTGCTCCATATTCCGCACTGCTCCATACTCCACACAGCTCCATACTACACTCCACACCACACCACTCTACACCACACCATCCTCTGCTGCCCTGGCCTTATATGCCCAGTCTCTTGACCCAGGTATATCCCATCTATACACGCCCACACGCTACTCCAGGTGCCTGCCATCAGGCATGCATTCAGCACCGCAGGGATCCATCATCCATCCTAATGGTGGGAGGGCAGAAAAGCCTGATACTTTTTTTACCTTACCCTATAATCCACCTGTAGGGTAAGGTAAACAGTGTTAGGCTTTTCTGCCCTCCCGCCATTAGGATGGATGACGGAACCCTGAGGTCCTGAATGTATGCCTGATGGCAGGCACCTGGAGTAGGGTGTGGGCATCGGTAGATGGATTCACCTGGGCTAAGACTGGGCTTTTAAGGGCAGCATCATGGGGACGCCAGTAGAAGCCGAGAGAGAAGCAAGAGAAGCAGAAGCCAAGAGAAGGCTGGAGAGCCCAGAGTGAAGATCTGCTGAGGGCTGGGAGGCCTGCCAGCCTACCGGCCCCCCAGCGCCCCTACCTGCCGTGTACCTGGTAATCTAAATAAAAAACCTGCAAAAGCCACTGAGGACTCTTGACTCCTCCTTTACCCGGTCTGCTGGATCATAGAAAACCTGCTCCATGTCCTGTCCTGCCTCTACAATTGGCGTAAGTCAGAAAGATGATCCATGCAGACGGGTATTGGAGCCCTCCGAAGACCTGGAGGGACTAAGGAGTAACAGACTGTTTGCCTGTGATGACGCTGGAGGAGTCATGGTGCCACAGAAGGTAGACAAGGTCTGGGAGCTGCGGAATGAGACCTCATGTGGAGGAGATGCCCCAGTGCTGCAGGGGGCATTGTTGCCCCAGCCAGATAGGATACTGACAGGCAACTAAGAGAAAAGGCCTCACACCATGGGGCTGAAGATCTGGCATCCCTTTGCTTTTTGTTCTTGGTCATAGGGAGAGAAAAATTTATCAGAAAGTATATTAGGCAATAAATTATATGTGTCAGCATACTGTAAGTAAATGGCACAGAAAATTATCTGTTTAGAAATTAGTTGTTGGGCTGTTTGGCCCACTTGACAATGGGAGATGGTTTGTTGAACATGCCTGACAAGCATTACAATACAATAATTATAGTAGGTCCTTCTTTTTCCTTCTCTTGAAGTTTCTTGGGAAAGTTTTTAAATGAAGCTATTTGAGTTAAGGAGTTTCTAGGTAGAAAAAGTTCTGATAGCTGAGTAGCAGAAGGTCCCCAGCTGAAGGCCATGCGAATAAGAGGAGTCTTTTCTTGCTTGGGCTTTTGTTGATAGGGACGTACTGGCGGCTATCCACTGTCTTAGATTATTGTTTAGCTGAAACAATGAGTTCTAGTGTAAGGCTTAGTTTTTTATTAACCTTAAAGGTTGCCTTCTTACTGAGAGCACGTAGTGGCCAAAAGCCCATGGAAAAAGAGATGCACTGATTGTTTCTGCTTAGTTTCTATGCACATGATAATGTCATCTCACTGCTTGCAAAAAATATACAAATAAAGAACCTGCTGAGTCTCTCGGCAGAAGATACTAGCACCTCACGAAGTGTCAGTGTCTCCTCATTCTACCTCGTCCCCTTCTCCTCAGCCCTTTCGTTTTCGCCGACGCCGTCTCATCCTTTCAGGAACCCCTGACATGACATTTTGCCGGAGGCTGGTCCCCGGCACCCGAGAGGACCAGCCAGTGACCCCTGAGGCAGCAAGAATCATCGGAAGAGAGGACCGCGACTCGGAGCTCACCAGTGCTGATGCAGGGAGAGGCTAATGGACTTGGACTGATGGACTGATGAAACTGGACTGACAATCCCGCCAGAAGGCGGAAGAACTTTGGCAAATTAAGTTTTTGGGACCCTGGGGGAGGTGCTATTGTTTGTACACCCCAGGAGATGGGAATCGGGGGGTGGCCAGTGGGCCTCAGTAGCCTAAAGCAGCCTGTGTATGCCCAGCAGCTAGGCAGAGGGAAAAAGCCAACTGAGAAGGCAAAAGCTGGTACTGATGCTGAGTTTGGGAAGCCCTGAACTGCTGTTAAGCACTAAGTAAGCTGAGGAAGGACAGTGAGTCTCGTAAAATCACCTGTGGGTGATGCCCTGCTCGTTCTCGAGTGAGGATGAGGAGCTGAGGAATCCGTCCTTGGGGCACGGGTGGGGAACATGACTTGTGGTGAAGCCCACAGCCAAAGAGGGGACCCAAGAGAGGCCGCATGTGGAGCTTGCATCCACAGATCCCTGACCCATGAGCCCCTGCCTGCCGTGTACCTGGTAATCTAAATAAAAAACCTGCAAAAGCCACTGCGGACTCTGACTCCTCCTTTACCCGATCTGCTGGATCACAGAAAACCTGCTCTGTGTCCTGTCCTGCCTCTACACCATCCCCTCAGGGTTTTTTGCCAGACAGTCTATATACAAGTTATATACATGTTTTTCTTGGTAATATGACCACTGCAGCCACGGCTCACAAAAGTAAATAGAAATACAACTGAATATAGCAACAAAATACAAGAGAACACAAGTCCAGGCAGGGCACCAACCTAATGGCAAAAGACAAGATTGTTAGCACCAGCAGATGATCCACCATGTCTGCTGCAAAGGCACTGCTCATGCGAGGGGGGAACTACTCATGGCATCTGCTGTCACAAGCCAGGAGCCGTCAGGCTTCCTGGCCTTCTCCAGTTGTGGTCTCAGCCACAAGCCACACACTGCATCCACCCCCAGGATGCACTCACTCTTGGATTGGCAATTATGTACTCTTTGGGGGTAACTGACCAATCCTCAGGGTTTCTGTCTGCTGTCATTCCAACACCGGGCTTTCATAGCCACCAATGAGACACACAGACCCCTGCACTCAGGCCAACCCATTGCACATGCACATGGGTTGGGGATCCGTGGATACAAGCTCCACATGCAGCCTCTCTTGGGTCCCCTCTTTGGCTGTGGGCTTCACCACAAGCCATGTTTCCCACCCATGCCCCAAGAATGGATTCCTCAGCAACTCATTCTCACTGGCCAATAAACAGTGCATCACCCACAGGTGATTTTAAGAGACTCACTGGTCTTCAACAAACTTAGGCTGCTTAACAGCAGTTCAGGGCTTCCCAATCTCAGCACCAGCTTGTGCTTTCTAATTCGGCTTTTCCTTTGCCAGGCTGCAGAGAACTTGGCAAGGGCTTCCTCCCTCAGCCAACTGTGGGCTCTTCTACCAAGGCCTACTGGGACTGCAGGGATCCATCATCAATCCTAATGGTGGGAGTACAGCAAAGCCTGATACTTTACCTTACTCTGCAGAGTAACAGCAGTGAGTACCCCTGGGGTTTGTGGTTACCCACAAAGGAATATAGATTTTTGTCACCAGTCTCAGAATGAGTGCATCTTGGGGGTGGATGCAGTGTGTGGGCTCGTGGCTGAGAGCACAGCAGGAGGCCATGAAGCCTGATGGCTCCTGAAGTGTGAAGGCAGATTCCGTGAGTGAAGAGTGGTTCCTTCTCGCATAAGTGGTGCCTTTGGCAGAATTGGTGGATCATCTGCTGCGACAATAATCTTGTCTTTTTACCCCTAGGTTGGTGCCCTCCCTGGGCTTAGTTGCATCCTGTTGTATTTTGTTGCATTGCTATATTCAGTTGTATTGTTTACTTTTGTGGGTCATGGCTTCAGGGTTCATATTTGCCAAGGAAAACTATTGTGTAGATTGTACTGTGAAAAACCCTGAGGGGGTGTATTGTAGGGTGTATGGAAGTGATCAGGTTTTTTTCTGCCCTCCTGCCATTAGCATCCATGATTGACACGTATGGGCTTATCCGCGTGCCTGATGGCAGCACCTGGAGTGTGGTGCGGGCGTGCATGAGTGCCTGAGCCGAGACTGAGCATATAAGGGTGGCATCACAGAGGACCATTGTAAAGGCTGGACTGGGCACAGTGCAGGTTTTCTGATCCCATGCAGACCAGGTAAAGGAGGAGTCAGAGTCCTCCGTAGTTTTGCAGGTTTTTTCTTTGGGGTTCACCAGGCACATGGCAGGCAGGGGTGCTGGCTGGGGGCCTGGGAGGCTGGCAGGCCTCCCAGCCCCCAGCAAGTCTTTACTCTATCTGGGCTCTCTAGCGTTCGTTCTGCTGCTTCTCGGCTTCTCTTTCGGCTTCTGCTTCGGCTTCTACTGCTGCTACTGGTGCTGCTGCTGCTGCTGCTGGCATCCCCCCGTGACGCCGCCCTTAAAAGCACAGTCTTAGCTCAGCTGAATCCCATCTACCTATGCCCACACCCTATTCCAGGTGCCCGCCATCAGGCATGCATTCAGGACAAGGATCCATCATCTATCCTGATGGCGGAAGGGCAGAAAAGCCTGACATTTTCCTTACCCTACAGTCCACCCCCTCAGGGTTTTCTGCCATACAGTCTATACATATATATATATACAATTTTCTAAGCAAACAAACAATGCAGCCATGGCCCACAAAAGCAAATACATCAAATATAACAAAATACAATATAACAAAATAGAAGACAAATAAGTCCAGGCAGGGCACCAACCTAGTGCAAAAGACAATTATTGGTACCAGCAGATGAGCCACCAAATCTGCTGCCGAAGGCACTGCTCATACGAGGGAGGGGAATCACTCACGGCATCTACTATATCACACCAGGAGCCGTCAGGCTTCCTGGCCTTCTCTGGCTGTAGTCTCGGCTACAAGGCACACACAGCATCCACCCCCAGGATGCACTAGCTCTGGGATTGGCAATTTTATTCTGTTGGGGTTAAGTGCCAACCCTCAGGGTTTCTGTCTGCAGTCGCTCCAACACTCTGCCTTCCCAGCCCCCCAGCCAGCACCCCTGCCTGCCATATGCCTGGTGAACCCCAAATAAAAAACCTGCAAAACTACGGAGGACTCTGACTCCTCCTTTACCCGGTCTGCATGGGATCAGAAAACCTGCACTGTGGTCCAGAACTGCCCCTACAACCATGCAGTAGAGACCAGCAGAGAGACCACAAGAGAATGCCAGAGAGCGCTGAGAGAGTAAAGATTTACCCGCGGCTGGGACGCCTGCCAGCCACCTGTCCCCAGGCTCCACTGCCTGCCCCACACCTGGTCACCTCACTACAAATTGTGTAGAAATATGAGTAAAAGCCTGAGAGAGCCACCAAGGGCTCCAGATTCCTCCTCTACCCCTCTGCCTGGATCATAGAAAAACTGTTCTGTGCCTTCCTGGCGCTACAGCATTCATCAGGATCCTGACCCATGTGATTATGCAGTCACTTCTGAAAATGCCTGTACTCCTGAGGTGGAGAGATCCCCATTCAAGAGGCCCAGAACCCATGAGCAATAGGGGTTCTTGCTGTCGGAGCCCACAAGCATCTGTCAGATTGACGCCTGCGATTTCATGGTTTGGGGAGGATGAGACAAACGCAGAGACTGTTTCAGATTTGAGGGAACCACTTCAAGGACTCCTTCCAAATTTGACTATTTCTGGTGACTTAGTGTAGGAGCAGGAACGGACACAGCGCAGGTTTTCTAATATCCAGCAGACCGGGTAAAGGAGGAGTCAGGGTCCTCAGTGGTTTTTGCAGGTCTTTTACTGGGGTTCACCAGGCATATGGCAGGCAGGGGTGCTGGGGGGCCAGAGGCTGGCAAACCTCACTCTATTTGGGCTCTCTGGTGACCTCTGCTTCTGGTTCTTCGCTTCTCTCTTGGCTTCTCTTTCGGCTTCTGCTGGCGTCCCCGTGACGCCGCCCTTAAAAGCACAGTCTTAGCCCAAGTGAATCCCATCTACTTATGCCCACACCCTACTTCAGGTGCCCGCCATCAGGCATGGGTTCAGGACCTCAAGGATCCATCATCTATCCTGGCGGGAGGGCAGAAAAGCCTGGCATTTTTCCTTACCCTTCACTTAGATATTGTGATGGTTGTAGAAGGGCCAGCCTAGCCTCAGCTTGTACAATCCCCTGGAACAAGGGACAGTGGCCCTTTAGTTGAAAGAAAACATGAAATATATAATTACCCAATCTGGTCATAACCCAGATTCTGATACTGAGACCTGAAAAACAATTTGTTGTATTTAGCCAGTGGGCTAGATCCTTTAGATGGCTGGAGGTGGCATTTTTGCCTCTTGTTGGAGTTGAGCCATTTGTTGCTGAAGTTTGTTTCTGAAATCTAGAGCATCTTGTCCGAAATGATCATGGAAGGCACCATGAAGTCTCTGTTGAATACCTTCCCAAGAGGAGGTGGTGGTAAAAGGAACAGGAGCAAGGCACATTGAGTGGTACTTGGCATCACCACTAAGTCTGCTGCGTGTCCCAAGGGCTTGTTGTTTTCCGAGCCAGGACAATGTGCCTCGAGGGCATCTAGTCGCTGTAAGATTTCCTGATCACTGGTGGTTTGAGTCAGGAATTCGGAATCACATTTTGAATGTATTGATTCATTCGCTGTGCAGTGTGACTGGAGTGAGGGAGGGCGACTGTAGCAGTAGCAGCAGCCGCGGCCATAGCAGTGGCAGCAATAGTAGCAGCTATGAGGACACCAGAAAAGAGCATGTTCTAAAGCATTGGTAATTTGTTCAAGAGCAGATTCTCCAGTCCACTCAGGGTAAGATGAACAGGCAGCCAGACCTCAGCTCTTTGTTTCAGAATGAACACATGAGTAATGTTAAGGCTAGTGATGTCATGGTGAGTGATGGGAGGGGTTAACCATGTGGCACTGGCATGAAAGGTGGCGTTAAAACCTTTAACCTTTTGCTGCCTAGAAGTAGAATCAGTAGTCATCGTCATATTAGGTGTTCTGGAGGTCATAATAAAAATCTAGGGTCTAGAAGTACAGATCATGACCTGAGGTATAGTGTCATTACTGGTGCATACAAGGAATCTAGCCTTAATAAGATCCTTAATGGATCACTCGGGGGAAAAAGGCTAAGGTGATTGTAAGGGGCAGGAAGACATGGAGCAGGATCTCTATGATCTGAGAAGACAGGGTAAAGAGGAGAGAGTCCTAGAGGCCTCGGTGGCTTTTGCAGGCTTTTATTGGGATTTATCAGGTACGCAGCAGGAAGGGGTACTGGGGGCCGGGAGGCCCCCAGCAAGTCTTCACTCTAACTGGGCTCTCCCGCATTCACTGGTGGTCCCTGCTTCCCTTTCTTTCTCGTGGTTCTCCTGCTTCTCTGCTCTTTTCAGTTCTGCTCACTCGTGGTTCTTCTTTCTCTGCTGGCGTCCCCATGACGCCGCCCTTAAAAGCCCAGTCTTAGCCCAGGTGAATCCCATCTACCTATGCCCACACCCTACTCCAGGTGCCCGCCATCAGGCATGCATTCAGGTCCACAAGGATGTATCATTAATCCTAATGGCGGGAGGGCAGAAAAGCCTGATATCTTTTTACCTTACCCTACAGCGATGCAACAAAAACGCTATTTTAAGGGAGTCATTTGGGAGTGATGTCTGATACTTAATAAAGACCCAGCTAAACCTGGATTCCAGTGTCCAGGATAGCCATAATTAAATGGAAGGGCCCACTTCCAGGTTGTGTTAGTGTCCTGGAGCAATAAATTTCGAGGTCCCCAGTTTCTAGGGACTAGTTAGCAGACAAAGAATTTACTGTAAGATTAGTTGATTGTAGGGTAAGGAAGAATGTCAGGCTTTTCTGCCCTCCTGCCATCAGGATAGATGATGGATCCTTGCGGTCCTGAATGCATGTCTGATGGTGGGCACCTGGAATAGAGTGTGGGCAGATGTAGATGGGATTCACTGGGCTGAGAGACTGGACTATTAAGGGAGGCGTCACGGGGATGCCAGCAGCAGCAGAAGCCGAGAGAGAAGCAGAGAAGGCCGGAGAGCCCAGAGAGAGTGAAGACTTGCTGGGGGCTGGGAGGTCTGCCATCCTCCCGGGCCCCCAGTACCCCTGCCTGCTGTATACCTGGTAGTCCCAATAAAAACCTGCAAAACCACTAAGGACTCTGACTCCTCCTTTACCTGGTCTGCTGGATCTTAGAAAACCTGCACTGTGTCCATTCCTGGCCTCTACATTGATCTACAGATGACCCAAGTTAGGTCCAGCCCTTCTCCAAGTCGTACCCAGGGAGGAGAACAGATGGAAACATTAGATTTGGGAAAGTATTTTCCCAATACTGATGTACCTCCTAATCCTGTTTGAATGAAAATTTTGATATTTCATTATTTTACTGTGATTTTCGCCATCCATGTCTAGATAAATGTGATCCATGTACCACTGAGGTTGAAAAGGGATGCAACAATGGCCAGAGCTGTGGGTATCAATGGCACACATGGGCAGATTTCTGTGAGGAAAAACCAGTCATGAACAAGGAAATGCCATCCACCCTGATAACCTTCTTGGTTACATTTAGTACCACAATTTCTTAGTGGATGCTAAGGAGGGAAGCCAATTCCCTCCAATTCCTTCCTTCCGTCCTTCCTTCATTATTAATGCAGAATAGGTGCCTTTACCTCTCTCAGACCTTCATCATGAGAGTAAACTAAACACAGGTGGGTTTAATATGTGTCCAATAGGTGGTGTTGGTGTTACACTAGATGGAATGGAACATAATACTCCTAAGAGCGAAAGCAGCCATGTTACTGAGTCCTAGGGCAAGTTAGAGATAATTAGGCAGCCTCAAGGGCAGTGCAGGGGCCTCCCTGGTGGTGCAAGGGGTTAAGATGTAACCTATGAAGCTGTCCGCAGCCACTGCAGCACGAGTTCAATTCCCGGCAGGCCAGGGAGCTACCCACATGGCGCAGCAGACCTCTTCTGCCTTGCCCGCTGCTCCCCTTGGCAGTGTATTTCAGTCAGTCTGCCTGTTCTGTTCCCCACTGTGTCTCTGGTGAATCCTCTCACCCCCCACACCTCTGGCCTGTACTCCAGGTCTTGTATGTATAAATAAATAAATCTTTAAAAAAAAAAAAAAGAAAGGGTAGTACAGGGACTTCAGGAAAGTTAAGGAAGGCTCCAGAGATAAGGGCAACAAATTCCAAAGGGGATAATCAAACTCCCCAGGACTAGGGGCAACAGGACATTCCTGGACAAGAACGATAAAGAAAAAAGGTAAGGACTCAACACAGACATTCAGTTGGGCACAGAGACATTCAGGCTTTGAGCGAGACACCCAAGAACTAACCAATCACAAAGAGACTGGTGGGGCCTTACAGTAATCAGGGCAAGAAGGTCTATATTCCTTGAGACACGACCCACTTGGGCTTTCTTGCCCCTCCCTGACCGGGTTCCATCAGCCCGGGGGTCCCCCTTTATTTCTATTCCTTTTCTCCTCAATAAACTTTTTCTTTCTCTAAACAAACCTGCCTCTTCTCCTTGCTTGCCTGAGTGTCTGCAAAGTTCCTGCTGCGGCTTCATGAGACCCCAGCCCGTGGGGGTCTAGAGGCCAGGACTCAGCGCTGCCGCTGCAGCCTGGGATCATTCCTGGCTGGGAGACCAGGCCTGAAAACCTGAAATTTCGGTATCATTTTAGGGGCTGTTGTCTGGGATCCCATAAGATATAAGGTAAGTGAGCCGAGAGGCAAATTTTCTCTACCCTCATCTTGTCCTATGTTCCTCTTGCTAAACATTTTCTTTTTCTCAGAGCCATCAAAGAGGCCACAAAAGGGCACAAGACGGTCAGTAAATGCCAAAGGGCCACTGCCTTATCCTCCTGTGGAAGGATAAACTGGTGACCAGACCAGAGAAGGGGATCAGCCCATCTGCCAGTTGGAAAAATAGAAGTCTGTTCATGGTCATATTAGGGACTATGGTCTCTGAAGAGCTAGACACATACATCATCTGGAGGCCGTGCGGGAGCTGTAGGTAAGGGCTGATCTCCCAGCAACTGGGGCCATCGTCCCCTGTCCTCAGCAGAGGAGGAGTTGCCGGGACCCAGGAGAGGATGAAGGGTCCCAATGTGACAGTTGGGAAAGTCATTCCTCATTAAGCACTACACAGGATCCGACACAGAACCCCACCCTGGCCTCAGATCCCCGCTAGGATTATTTAAATGGCTCCCCTTATCTTTCCTTGCTCCCCTTCTCTCTCTCTCTCTCTTCTCCCCATCCTTCCCTGTCTTCCAGTGTAACTGATTTGTTTCTGTTACCTGTGGGGCTTCAGACAGGCTATAGACATTTCCCAAACTTTCTCTCTGTCCTTTGTTTGACTGCAAAATTAATGGGCACCTGTTGGCCCAGTAAAAGTCATTCTTAAATCTCGGGCGACAGGCTTCTCAGTTGACAAGGCTTCCTGATCCCCCACTTGCTCAGTGGGAATGTCAGGATTCTCTTGTCACTGATTCCTGCTTTCCTCCATCATCCGTGGTCTCCGAGGGTGCTCAGGACAACCGAGCTGTGGCCCTGGAACCCTGGACATCCAGGAGATCTGATGGTGTAGACAAGCGTTCTGCTAGGCTGGCACCCAGGTGAGGTCATGGAGGCCTGACTGTCTAAAAAGGGACTTTTACCTTCTTGGTCCTCCCCCATAGGGCAAACTTTTTTCAGCTTCTATTAAGACAACTTATAAATCATAAGGTACAAATGTTCTTATAAAAGTCTTGGGACACCCCCAGGAGCCTTTCCCCTGGTGTCTACTTTGACCCTGCCAGTGGACACAGGCTGAAAAAGTTGAGTTTCCTATTATGACAGGGATGTATGCACAGGTTTGCCTCAAATCCTAGGTCAAGCTCATTGTTTACACCTTTGGTCTAGTAAATGTGTCTCATGGCAGTTTTCCCAAAGAGAGTTTAAGGCAAGTAAATATCAGGCCCTGGGCTACTGCTGGTTCAAGGGCTATGACTCTGAAAATCACTTTTGTTGTCTGGTAAATGGGCATCATTGGAAATTAGGTCCCCGGACCTAGTCTGTGGCTTGTGTTGAGTCTCTACTCTTCAGGTGTGTTCAGGGTCTTTTTCATCAGATGAGGACAGTAGCCTACCATAAGCTTGCTAGACGCTTGGAATGGGTGCCCTTTGACGACAGAGTTAGGGTCACTATTAGGGTTCTACTAGTCCAGTACCCCTCACCTTCTGTTCGGTGGGAGACAGATAGGCCCATACATTGTGTTCGAGTCACTCTGGTAAGGGAGTGGTTAAGTCCAATAGACCCCCGTGAGCGAGGAGACTGTTCATCACTCAGGGCTAGAGCTCAAGGTCAAGAGGAGGGACGCCTCCTGTAGATAGAGGTTGGTGTTGGACACCTGCCTTCCTGTTGTGGATGGGAGCTTCCTCATTTGTCTTGAAAAAGGGTGCATCTCTCTCCTGCATCCAAGAGTTGAGACCAATTTTCAGGTGCAATCTTCTCTGATCTCACCTGTTTCTTCTCTTAGAAAGTCACTAAGACCCAAGTCTCGACATAGCCAGTCAAGAGGCCATGGTACATGGTCCTGGTCCAACGGGAGGGCCTCTGACTTAGCTGCGGGGATGCCCCTGCTTTGTCTCTGCGCAGTTCTTGTGGGTACTTTTCTTTTATTGCTACTTTTCTTTGAATGTTCTATCTCAATTCCATGGGACTCGCCCTTGAGCCACATTCTTAAAAACTAGCCCAATTGACCCAGGCTTTAAAAAAAAAAAAAAGGAGCACCTAGTGTTTCTTTAAATACTGCCTGGCGCCAGTACAAAACATCTAGCCCAGCATCCTTAGCTGTAACACTCCTCTCCAGCTAAACTGGATTCTCCCTTTATCCACCTTGAGATACTGTTTTGGTTCATTCTAAGGGAAAAAAATTCTATTTCCCTGTGCTTTCCTAATCTTGAGATCTAGATTGTTTAAGGTAAAAACTGCTGAGTTACTTTGGCCTTGCTAACAAGGTATACAAGGTGCTTTTTGGTTGAGTAAAAACTTCTAAATTGCTTATTGGGCCTGTAAAAGTTTAGTGTCTTAAGACTAATTAATATGATAAAAACTATAAAGTACAAATACAATGTTCTTAGAGCTAAATGCCAAATCTCAGATTTTTGATAGGAGTCTAAAGACAGACAAACTGTAAAATACAATCTTAATCTACTTCTTCTCCTGTCCTCCTGTTACAGGGCAGGGAGAGTGGCAGAACAGAGCCTCTAAACCTCCCTGCTGGAAATGGGTTCTGCCATCCCACACATCAACACAAAACATATGCTACTTTAATGGGAAGGAATTTTAATGCAATTAGTAAACAATACAGGAAAGGCAAAGAATCTAGTTTCTAAATCAAGCACCCAAAGTTACCCGTCCCCTCGTGGGTAAAAGTCCACCCAAGCAGGATTGGCCCAGAGCAAGGCCCCAAAGCCTGCCCAAGTCTAAAGCATCTCCCAGTGGGGACCCACAGAAAAGGATCAGAAACAAGCAGACAAGTGTGGAGGGAAAAGAGCAAAATCAAAATCAAGACAAAAACCGCCATTGTCACCTCCCCACGGGTCTCACCCGCATCTGTGTCATCCAGTCCACGACCAAAAGGCAAGCGCAGTTTCCTAACGTGTCTCTCTGCTCCATGTGCCTCCTCCAGGTCTTTTGGCTCCATCCTGCTTCCTCCCTTCCTCAGTCTCCTCTGCAGCTTCTTTTCTCTTTAGCTCCACCCTCCCTTGGGTGGGGCAGGGAATTTGGAACCTTCCCTTTTCCGGGGGACCACCCTGTTACAATGTGAGCTAACATTCAGAAGAACTAATTTTCTGGGGTGTCAGGCGTCCCTGTGACCTTTAAAGTATTTTCTACTTCATTCGTTAATTTTTTTAGATCACCCCAGGTCGGGGCAGCGGATGCTCCATTGAGCCACAGGATTCATGTTCCTCCTTTCCTGCCCCTCCCGAGAGGCGGACGTGACGCAGGGTCTGGATCTCGGGACAGTCAGCGGATCGTTATGGCGGCAAAGGAACGCTGGGAGTAAGTTCTCCCACAAAAACAATTAATAGGGAGAAAAGGCGGCAGGTCCCTGCGAGAACCGGGACACGCAAGATAAACTGGAGACCTTGGCAAACTGCCCGGAGAGGAAAGTTGCAGTAACAGAGGAGCAGAGGGAGCAGCAGATCCCTGCGGCCTGCACACCCAGGGCACCGGCTCCCTCAGACCAACGGAAAGGAAAAATAAGACAAGAACGAACTAGGGATCAAGCAGGACAGTGAGTGGAAAGGGACTACAGGCACCGGGGAAAGTGCGGGAACCGCCAAGGCCTAGACGAACAGGGGAATCCCAAACTGGGCGCCCCCAGAGCAAGGCGGGGACCCGCGGAGACCGCCAACAGCCAAGGGCAGCCGGGAGCGCGGGAAGCACCGGCGGGTGCGGCTGCCCAGGTCCCCGCCCGCGCCCTGGGGCTGTGGGGAGACGCGGGAGCCGGCACTGAGGTGAGTCTCCGAGCGGGGTTCACCCCTGTGGGACCCAACTCCTGGTCTGGGCGCACAGCCCGTGCCTGCGGGGACAGACAGAAGCGCCCCCATCCCGGGGTCAGGGATGGGACAGGCCCGGCCAGTCTGGTCCTGGCAGCGGGTCGGTGCAAACCGCAGGTCTCGTCCAGACTCAGCAGGAGTGAGATGCCTGCACAGCTGTTAGGGCGGAGGGGTTGCGATTTAGGAAGTTTAAAGTAAATGGAGCTTCATATATTTGTTCGCGTGGGGGCAACTTGCTCTCTCGATTCCCCTTTTTTGTTTTATAAGTTATGTTTTAAGGAGCCTGTAGGGCTACAAGGGACGGTAGGCACATGTTGAATATTCCACACTAGCAGGGAAGAGTTACAGACTTTGGAGATGTAAGCAGGGCCAGGGTCAGTTTTCATTTGTGATGGGATTCCCATCTTTGCAATGGCAGACAAAAGGGTTTTTTTTTTTAACATGTTTAACAGTTTACCCTGTTTGGGCAGAGGCTTAAATTAATGCAGAATAGGTGTTTTTAGAGACACGAATGTAATGTCACGAATGTAATGTCACGAATGTAACGTTTGCAACCTGGGGCTTCTGTATTATTTCTACCTTTTGTAGCAGTGGCTAGAAGAGCCAATGGACTGTTAGTTTGGGATTTGGTTATGATGCCCTGTCCCTATACAGGAATAGGAAGGAAGACTAAAATTTAATGTGTTATGAATTTTATCAATATATCCAGATTGACCAAATTTGTTTTTTAAAATTTTTTTTTTTTAATAGAGGCATGTTTTATTTATTTATTCATTTGCTTGTTTTGTTTATACATGCACTGGGCACAGTCAGAAGCCAAATTTGTTTTTTAAAAGTAAAACCCTTTTCGGCTGTCTTAGGAGTCCTTTTAGGACAAAGACTTTAATGTTTTAGAATTTTTGGTATCAAGGAAATTGTCATAGGATTCACAAACTTACAGATTTTTATAAAATAGTTAATTACTCAGTGCTAAGGATTTTTAAGAACAGAGCTATTTCTTTGACAAGGGTTAGCAATGCTGATAGGAAAAGATTTTTTTCTCATGTAGCCTGATGGTAAAAAAGCACCAAGATTTTAGATTACATAAACAGTCCTTAATTTGTCATCAAAAATAGTGAAAACAGTTTAAGAATACTTGAGTCCTTATTACAGATGAAAATTAGAGTTGGTTTGACATAAGTACACTACTGATACCAAACTTAAATATTTCTGTCGCAAGTCATTTGAGCACCTAACATCTTTTTCAGATACTTCTCAGCCCTTCAACACTTTCTTTTGCCTTCCTGTATTTATACCATTTCCTTTTAAAGACAGCCATTTTATTTTGACACTCAATGTTTCCCAATACCCTCAACATATCCATTTCAAATACATTCCTTAACACAACTCACTTTATTTACATTTACAGTTAGGACATCCTGTTTTTAATATTTAGATTGTAAGACATTGTAAGGACTGTTACACTATCACTCCTTTGTACTGGATAACACATGTTTTATTATTTTTTTAAAAGATTTATTTATTTATTTATGCAAGCACTGGGTGCAGTCAGAAGCGTGGGAGGGTGAGAGAATTCACCAGAGCCAGAGCGGGGAACAGAACAGGCAGACTGACGAAATACACTGCTGAGGGGAGCAGCGGGCATGGCAGGAGAGGTCTGAGTGCCATGTGGGACCCTAGCTGGCGGCCGGGTATCGAACTGGTGCTGCAGAGGCTGTGGGCAGCTTCACAGCCCAGCGCTCAACCGCTGCGCCACCAGGGGAAGCCCTAAACACACATTTTAATTGGTTTAATTTTTTTAGATGAGATGACATTAAATTTTAGTTTTCTTATATAAGCAAAAAGTAAACCTGCAAGCTCAATGATTTTTAATTATTTAACATTCTCATTGTTAAACTTAGTAAAACCTTAGTTTTATATGAAATTTGGCCACTATTTACATAATGATAAGAGAACAAATTTAAGAGAGAGATACCAATTGTAGTTTTTAGGTTTTTTTAGGACTGGAATTTTAAATTAATTCCAGAGTTGCAAATTATAACAATCCCATAAACCAAATTTCATTTTTAGGCAAGCACTAGTTAGATTGATGAAAAGCAAGAAAAATCAGAGACTTAACATCATATACATTTCCTTCATACCTGTGAGGACTTACCACTAAGTAACTTGCCCATGAGGCTATAGATGTCATCTTGAAATTTTTGCTCTGACAAGGGGAAAGAAAAAGTCAATTTGGGCTTTTTCTGGAAAAGAATTTTATCAAGAGAAATTTAGGTATAATCATCAAAATGCAAACTTATCTTTTTTGATGTAGGCTTGGTCAGTTACTCTTTTTCCCCCTGAATACTGTGCACTTCCTTTTTAAAAATAAAGATTTAAGCATAAAGTATTGATACCCAACATATAACATTGAGGCATGCAAGATTCAGATTCAACCATTAAGTTGTTTGTTTGTTTTTTTTTTTAAAGATTGATTTATTTATACATACAAGAGCTAGGGTACAGTCCAGAGAAGGGAAAGGGTAAGGAGGGGGTGAGAGGATTCACCAGAGATAGAGTGGGGAACAGAACAGGCAGACTGAGTGAAATACACTGCTGTGGGGAGCAGCGGGAGAGACAGGAGAGGTCTGCCGCGCCATGTGGGCTGCTCCCTGGGCGGCTTCAGATTGCTTCATAGTGCAGTGCTTAACCCCTTGTGCCACCAGGGAGGCCCCTCAACCATTAAGTTTTGAACTAGTTTTTGGTTACCAAAATTTTAGATCGGGATCTCAAAATTAGTAATTTTTATTAGAATTTATATGGGCACCATTTATAATTAACACTCCAGAGGCATAACACAGTGATAGAGATTTTTTTGATTCTCATTTTAAAACTGTGGCCATGTGTATTAGTTGGTCTTTTTTTGTTTTTTTGACATACAAGAACTGGGGTCCAGGCCAGAGGTGCAGGGGGTGAGAGGATTCACCAGAAACGAGTGGGGAAGAGAACAGTCACTGACTGAAATACACTGCTGAGGGGAGCAGCAGGCAAGACCGAAAAGGTCTGCTGTGCCATGTGGGTAGCTCCCTGGCTGGCCAGGGCTTGAACTCCTGCTGTAGAGTCTGTGGATAGCAGACTCATAGTGATGGGGTTTTTTGGAGTCAGTGGGTTTGGAGTGCGGGGCCCTTGGGTTCACTCTGGGAAAGGTTTCAGCAGAGCTCTCCTTTCAGCAGCACACAGCGAGTTTCCCAGGCAAGTTTCTCCATGAGACAGAGACGTTACTTATATTTAAAGGGCAGGTTACTAGGGAAAGGGAGGGAGGAATAAAGGAAACTGGCATAGACACAAGCAGGCAAAGAGCTGCCAGAAAGGGACAGGTTTGCTAACAGAGGCCTGTATGGTTTCAGGCAGGCAGCCTTGAGGAGAGCTGCCTCCACACAGGAGGTCAGTGAGAAGTCCAGGCATGATACAGGTCACAGGCAGCCAGAAAGTTGCTGACCTGCAGAGGGAGAGAATTGGTGAAGAGGCACCTGCATAGACACAGGTGGGCAGAGGGACTGCTACCCTGAGCCTGTGTAGAGACTGCACTGACAGTCTGCTGTTTGGGAGAGGTCACTCCTTGTGAGCCTTTGGGTTAGTTGCTGATTTTGGACAACTATGCAGAATCTGAAAGGGACAGACAGGAGATTCCACACTGGGCGCAATCTCCGTATCTTCACCTTTGGGGTCTGTTGGGCACAATCTCCATATCTTTACCCTTGGTCATGTGCTCTAGACACTCTATAGCAGTCTGATCCCTGCTTGGGTCTTGTGCTTTGTAATCTAGGCATAGGTATCCAAGGATCTTGGTTTCCATAGCTGTGTCCATGGCTATGCTAATCTCTTCTACCCCCACCTCCTTGTGTGAGCAGGTCTGGTCTTGTGGTACCTATTTATCAGTTTGTTTGTTTGTTTTTTTCCTATTCCTGTCCTCCATCATCCCTCCCCTGACCATATCAGGCCCAAAATCTTTTGGGGAATTGATGAGAGGAGGTTCATTTTTTGTAGCTGCTTCCTGCCGGAGTGGGACTTAGAGCTGGTCCTACCTACATGGGCCTGGGCTATGGTCTTCCTGACACTAGTCCCCGAGATTCCTATTGTTGTTGGTTTTAGAAGGCAAGGGGTGGGCCTCCCTGGTGGTGCAGGGGGTGGGCATCCCAACCTGCCTGGGAGCAACCCACATGGTGCAGCAGACCTCCCAGGTCTCACCTGCTGCTCCCCTCAGCTGTGTATTTCAGTCGATCCACTTATTCTGTTCCCCACTCTGTCTCTGGTGAATCCTCTCACCCGCTGCACTTTTGGCTGGTACTCAGTTCTGTATACATAAATAAATAAATTTTTTTTTTAAAAAAAAAGAAGGCAAGGGGTGGGGCAGCTGGAGTCCAAGGTGCAGGGCATCTAGACAGACTGTTCTTCTTGTATGGGTCGGCTATTTCTTTGCATGGAGGAGGAGTTTAAACTTGAAGAGCTCCCCCAGGTAGAAAAAACAAATTTGATTATGAGATTGTGTATGTTAAGGTTTAAAGAGGAGAGTGAGAAGTGTGGCAGCGGCTAAGGACCCTCAGTAACATGGACAGTCATTGGGGCCAGCCATTGGGTGTCAGGTTTACTAACAAGATGGGCAGCAACAGTAAAATATCTAGCAAGTTTTGGGGTTGTGACATGGGAATAATTTTACCAGGGAAATAACCCATTTTGAGAGTGTTGTTAGACTAGAACGAATGTTGATGGATCATTTGCTCCTAGCACAGGAGCTGTTTTAAATCCCATGTGTCCCTTGTTAAGGGCAACACCCACCAGGGGAGCCCTGAGGTGCTGGAGTGAGGCACATAGCCAGGGACTCAGCGGGAGGGCTGCCTTGTGTGTGTGCAGAGCTGCAAAGCCCAATGAAAACTACTAGT
>NW_023602073.1:45178285-45202321 GCF_014898055.3 Talpa occidentalis | reverse complement strand
AGAGGCCTATGGGAATGTAACAGAATAGGAAATATTCCCGATATTATTTCAGGTTTCACATTGCAAATAACCTTTGAGAAACTGCCACCTGTGCGGTTTTAATTTAGTATCAATATTCACAATTATCTGAAAATACTACTAGATTGTTCATTCCTCCAGGCTGCTGCTTCTCCCACCCCAAATTCCTTTAGGGAATTTGGAGCCTCCCCTTTCTTGGATGTCACACTGTTACAGCATCATGTCTCCCTCTCACAGGCTCTGTGGGGTGGTGCAACCTTGATGACCCCACACTCATCCCCATTCTCCCCATTTCCTGGGAGATTTCCAGGCAAGACAATCAGCATCATCCTGCTCCAGTGACAAAGTCTCCAAGGACCCCCTGGACTCCTTCTCCCCAGGCCCCTGGATGGGGTGTGATGCCCCTCACCCTCCTGCTGCTGCTCTGGGGGCCCCTGGCCCTGATGGAGACCCTGGCGGGTGAGTGCGTGTCCCGCTGGACACGGTTGCCCCAGGAGGGAGGAGCAAGGAGCCCCCTGTGGGTGTAGGACCCCAGGAAAGGCTCATCTCCCAATCGCTTGTACCACATCAGGCCCGTTGTGTTCTGGCCCCTTCTGTCCCTTCAGCCTCCCCTGAGTGCTCTGGTCCCCTGAGTCTGGGCCCTTCTTGGCCCACCCGCCTTTTCACTCTCACGGCCCCGCCCCTTTCTCCCCTCCAGGCCCATCTCCCTGGGCCCTGGGCCCGCGCTGAGAGAGGGTCAGTGCGGGTCTCCCCCCCTCACCACCCCCAGGTTCCCACTCCCTGAGCTATTTCTACACCACAATGTCCCGCCCGGCCTCGGGAGCCCCGCTACAATACATCGCCGGGGCTACGTGGACGACACACAGTTCCTGCGGTTTGGCAGCAACTCTCCGGGCCAGAGTGTGGAGCCGCGGGCGCCCTGGCGGGGCAGGTGGGGCAGGAGGCTCTGGACCAGGAGACTCTGATCCAAAGAAACAACGCACAGTGGTTCCAAGCGCTCCTGAGGGACCTGCGCGGCCGCTACAACCAGAGCGAGGACGGTGAGCTTCGCGGAGCGGGGCCAGGGTCAGGTCACCCCCCATTCCCACCATAAGGCCGGGATGTCCCGGGTCTCAGGGTCCACTGACCCCTCGAGGCGGGTGGATCTGCCAGGCCCCTCCACTGGGAATTGCTGGCGAGACTGTCTTGCTTGCACTTTCATTTTCAGTTTTTGGTTTATTCAGGGTGAGAGGGCGGGGTGACCGCGGGGTGACTTCAGGGCTGAACATAGAGGTGGGTTTCAGGGTCTCACACGCTCCAGAGAATATTTGGCTGTGAAGTGGGCCCAGACCTGAGCCTCCTCGGCGGGTATGAAAAGTTCGCCTACGACGGCGCGGATTTCATCTCCCTGAGCGAGGACCTGCGCTCCTGGACCCCCGCGGACTCGGTGGCTCAGATCACCCAGCGCGAGTGGGAGGTGCAGGAGAGGGCTGAGCGCGTCAGGATCAGTGTGCAGAGCAGGTGCTTCCAGTGGCTCTCCAGATTGCTAGAGTTGGGGAAGGAGGTGCTGCAGTGCACAGGTAAGAGGGGCCACAAGGCCTCGGACCTCCCCTCTCCTGGCGCCCCACAGGGAACATGGAATAATGGGCAGAACAGCAGCTGCTTTCTGGGCAGAGAGGGAGAGTCCCCCTGGGTTTCATGTTCTGTGCTAGAGAGACTCGCCCAGAAGACACCACTTTTCTGGACATTTAAGGAATGTAGTCTCCTGGGGAGGGGAGGCCATCCTGAAATAACTCTTCCCTGGATGTATTTGACCCAAAAGCCATCCTGGGAATTCCCATGAGTTTCTCTTTCAAGGTCTTGTTTTTTGTCTGAGAACATTTCTGGATCTGACTCCTGCCTTTCTGTGTCATGCACCCTCCAGCCAGGTCAGGAGCAAAAGTCTGTGTTCTCCTTAGAGACCTGCGTCCTCCTATCCTGGGATCTCACCTGATTATCCCTGATTCCCCAGACGAGGCTGTTTTCTGGGCTTTGTGCTTCCTCCTCCAACCCAATTGTCATGTCCATTCTGAGGATGGTCAGTGAGGCTGCTTCAGTGTCCAGGAAGGAAAAACCCAAAGTGTGAATTTTTTGACCCTTGTCCTCAGATCCCCCAAAGACACAGGTGACCCACCACCCCACCTCTGAGCATAAGGTCACACTGAAGTGCTGGGCCCTGGGCTTCTACCCTGCGGACATCACCCTGACCTGGCAGCGAGGTGGGGAGAACCTGACCCAGGCCGTGGAGCTGGTGGAGACCAGACCTGGGGGGGATGGAACCTTCCAGAAGTGGGCGGCTGTGGAGGTGCCTTCTGGAGAGGAGCGGAGATACACGTGCCATGTGCAGCATGAGGGGCTGGAGGAGTCCCAAGTCCTGAGATGGGGTAAGGAGGGAATGTGGGCACAGAGGAATCAGGAACCTTTCTGGAAAACTTCAACTGGCTCAAGATGGAGGCCTGGGGCTCAGGGTCTCACCTTCCCTTCCCTTCCAGTGCCCCCTCCTCAGTCCTCTGTCCCCACCGCGGGCATCATTGCTGGCCTGGTTCTCCTTGGAGCTGTGCTCACTGAAGCTGCGGTGGCTGCAGCTGTGATGTGGAGGAAGAAGCACTCAGGTAGGGAAGGGAGTGGGGGATCTTGTCCACTGGGTCTTCAAGTCCCAGGGAGAACTTGCCCTACTTGGTTAATGGGAAGTACCATCCACACACCGGTACTGACCAGAGGGGTATTTGGTCCAATCTTCCCTCGCCTCTTTTATTTTTTTCCCAGGCCTGACCTGGGTCACAGTTATGGAAACTTCCCTGTTCTGCAGGATTAGAAGATTCCTTTAGGAGTTCTGAACTGACTGCTTCCTCATCTCACATGATGTTTCTTCCCACAGGGAGACAAGGCGGATACTACACTCAGGCTCCAGGTGAGTGTTGATCAAGAGTTTGATCCCTGAGCCCCTGGGGACAGTGTAGAAGGAGCCTGTGGGGGAGTCACCCTCATCAGTTCCTCCTGTGGTCTCATCTCTGACCAAATTTTGTTGTATTCTCCCCTGGGCAGTGGCAGTGCCCAGGGCTCTGAAGTGTATCTTAGCCCCTAAAGGTGGGAACCTCAGGGACTGCATAGGGGCTGGGAGGTTGAGGCAGCGAGGCTGGGACTAATTATGGGGATGCTTTCAGGAGGGCATCTTGAGAATGCAGTGTACTATTGATAATATTAACACCCAGGTGTAATTCACCTGAATTTCTTCATGATTATTTTCTTTCATGGTGTGAGACTGTCTTGTATTGGTTTGAGTGTTACAGGATGTATTTTTGCCCACATTTTGTGGCTTTATGATCCCCTGGTTTAAACTACTCCAGACCTGGGCCTCCCTGGTGGCGCAAGGGGGTAAGCACCGAATTATGAAGCAATCCCCAGCATCTGCAGCATAAGTTGGATCCCCAGCAGGCCAGGGAGCAACCCACATGGCACGGCAGACCTCTCCTGACTGGCCCGCTGCTCCCCTCAGCAGTGAGTTTTAGTCAGTCTGCCTGTGCTGTTCCCTACCCTGTCTCTGGTGAGTCCTCTCAGCCCCTGCATCTCTGGCCTATACCCCAGTTCTTGTATACATAAATAAATAAATCTTTAAGGCCTCCCTGGTGGCGCAGCGGTTGAGCACTGGGCTGCGAAGCTGCCCGCAGCCTCTGCCATGCTGGTTCGCTCCCCGGCCACTGGTGAGGGTCCCACATGGCGCGCAGACCTCTCCTGCTGCGCCCGCTCTGCCTGTTCTGCTCCCCGCTCTGGCTCTGGTGAATTCTCACCCTCCCGCGCTTCTGACTGTACCCAGTGCTTGTATAAATAAATAAACCTTTTTAAAAATAAATAAATAAATCTTTAAAAAAATAAACTACTCCAGACTTGCAAGAATGGCCCATATTCAAAAGACCAGAAACAACAAGTGCTGGCAAGGATATGGAAAAAGGGGACAGTCCTACATTATTTTTGCATATAGACTGAGCCAGCCCTTATGGAAACAGTATTGAGGTTTTCTAAAAGAGCGAATGTGGTTCTGTCATTGGACCCACTAATTCTACACTGAGCTATCCTCACAGAGGATAAATACTTTGCTTTGAATGGAACTCTCACTCTGTCACCACTGCAACACTATTTTCAGTAGCCAAGCTATGGGAACCACCTAAATGCCCCAAACAGGTGACAAATCAAGTGGAAGCCAGGATTACATGTATACATATATGTACATGTACAGGTGATGTGTGTCCCTGTATAATGAAATAGCATCCACGGTCAGAAAACATAACTCATGCCCCTGCGGCAACATGGATGGAAGAGGGAAAAGTCAGAAGGAAAAAGAAAAATACTTATATATGGATGTAGAGAAAGCAAACAAAGAGCCACATTAAACCAAACTTGAAAACTAACCCTTGAGCCCTGCCAGGCTGCGCCTATTGCTGACCAGGGCTGCAGACCAGCCTAGGCTTCCTGGCCTGGCAGTACTGGGTAGTGGACGGACCCTCTTTAGTTTGGCATCAAACTCATTTGACAACAAAGCCTGACTCCCGCTGACTGAGTCCCCACTGTGTCTTGTTGCACTGCTGGATCCCCAACCTCTGCTGTTAGCTGGGTCTGAGATGGATCTTGTACTTGATGCTGCAGATTATGACTTTTTTACACCACTTATATATCCAAGCACATGGCTAGAAGGTGACATCTTCTGACAAACTATTATTCTCCTGATAGTAACAAATCTTGGAGACTTATCCTTTATTTTCTCTTTGCCACACTTAGTTATTATTTGTCTATAGTTCCCTCATGAAACATCAACAAATGTTTTAGAGAATTTTTACAAAGTTTTTGTGTAGAAGAACTGGGGTGAAGGCCAGAGATGTCAGGGGATGGGGGTGAGAGGAGTCACCAGAAACAGAGTGAGGAGCAGAACAGGCAGAGTGGGGAGCAGAACACTGCTGAGGGGAGTAGCAGGTGCAATACGAGAGGTCTCCTGCACCATGTGGGTCAGCTCCCTGGCCCGGGATCCAACTGAGGCTGTTGTAATGGGCATTCTCAGTGGTGGTGCGGAGACTTAACCCCTAGGCCACCAGAGAGGCCAAAACCCACAATTTTTAAAGAATCAAGTCTTGCAAGAAATTGTTTACTGTTACCACATTACCATGGATTAAGTATTCCCACCATCTCACTGTTTCTGCTGGAGCTGAGAGGATACAGGAAATTATATGACAACATAAGAGAGTTTCCAAATGGCTGGATTCAACTCATTGGTATATGGTCCACAAACAGGCTTATTTAGGTTGTACATTTTGGTCAATGCCTGGACAGTTTCCATTCATGATGGTGATTTTTGTATCTTCAAATCTTAAGGCCATTTATTAATGGCTCAGCTCACCATACACACCTTCACCTCTTCTTTGACTACAACTGTGGACAATATTTTAAATTGTGGGATAGAATTGGAGGCTCATTCAAAAATTCTTCCTCTTTTGAAGGGAGGAAGGAGGTGACAGAAGAAAAGCATAGCAGCCAGCAGGAAAAGGTGAAAAATAAAAAGTTATTCCATAGAGAGGTTACAAAGACTGGGCAGATTATTGCCCAATTATTAAATATTTTTAATGAGGGGAAATAATCTATATCCAGCCAGGAGACCCAGCAATGGTAACATTTGAAACTCCGCAATGAGTGCCCTGCTGAGGGATGGTTATGCTGTGAGACCAAGAGGAAACAACCTCCTGTGTAAACATCAGGAGTGACCTAAGAGGTGACTGTGTCTTTCCAGCCATTGAATCTGTAACTTATATTGTCTCAAAAATAATTTTTAAAAAGGTGGAGAGAAAGTAAATGATTGAGGGGACCAGGTTATGTCCTTTTGCCTTTACCCACCACATTCATTAAGAAAAACTCATTGTGTTTAATAACACCAAGGCTCAGCGCCATAACAAGGAAACACAAATGCAGGATTCAGATGGTACCTGGTTTCAGGAGTGAGCTCCGTCTTCTGTGCTGGTCCAGCAATGACCACTTGTCGTACTTTGTTCACGGGAAGTCTCAGCATGACAGCAGGTCTGGTAGAATCTAGTAGTGACTATACAAATGACCCACTTCATAGCAGGTGTGATGACACTGTCATCTCCCTACACACAGGAAGCTTATTCTCTGGGGACGTTGTCAAATGTTACATGTTACTCATCAATAAAAATCTGGAATTTCTAAAAAATATCCATACTACCATGATTCAATCCAGATGTGGGATTATTTATTTATTGATTAATACTAATTTTTTTAAAGATTTATTTATTTATTTATACAAGCACTGGATACAGTCAGAAGCGCGGGAGGGTGAGAGAATTCACCAGAGCCAGAGCAGGCAGCAGAGCAGGCAGAAGGACCGAAGTACACTGCTGAGGGGAGCAGCAGGCTGCAGAAGGGGTCTGCGCGCCATGTGGGACCCTCCTCCGGTGGCCGGGGAGCGGCTGGGGAGCAGCCGGGGATCGAACCAGCACTGCAGAAGCTGCGGGCAGCTTTGCAACCCAGCACTCAACCGCTGCGCCACAGGGGAGGCCCAATGTTAATTTTTTTTTTTATTATTTTTTACATCATTGTTCACTTTTAAACGATATTTGTTTCCCCCACCCCCTCAGGTGTAGTCCCCATAGAGTTTCCTTCCCTAATGCACCTGTGCACCATCACCTCAGTCCCCTGTGCTCCTCCCTCCCTCCTCTGATCCCTCTCCCACCTCCTCCCCTGCAATGTACCTCTGATTTATAATTGCCTGTTTTTGCTTTGTTGTGTTTTGTACTGTTATTATTTTTTTTACACTGATGTCTTATTTGGTTCCCCTATATTCCTGCTATAAGTGAAACCATCTGATATTTTTCTTTCTCCTTCTGGCTTATTTCACTGAGCATAATTCCTTCTAGCTCCATCCACATTGCTGCGAATGGCATGAGTTTATCTTTTTTGATTGCTGAATAATATTCCATTGTGTATATATGCCATAGATGTGGGATTATTTAATGATTTTGATGGTTTTTATAAAAATCATTATGTAATAAGCGTGAAATTATGTGACTCTAAATGTATTTAGAAAGGGAGACTCGATGGCCAAGTAGTATATTTAGCTGCTGGATTTTTAACTAAACTGATACACTTTTGCTATGTTTCAAACTGAAAAACCTATACTTTTTATAAAAGGAAATAATTACCAAATATTTAGACTTGTCACTAAAGTTTGGTTTGGAATTCATAATCTTTTCTCTGAGTAAGATGTGGGATTAGCAGACCTTTCTGGATAGAGGGTGACATAGTACAATTTCTTTAGAAGCCTCAGTCTGGCTGCTGTGCAGAATCAAGAGGGGAAGGTGATAAGTGTAGGAAACTAGAACAGATTCTAGGATGGGAAATTTGGTAGCTTTATGGGATGTGATCAGGAGGATAATAGGAAGTGTTTGGATTTGGATATATGGACTTTACAGCATGTGACATCTGGGTTGTGAGAAAGAGGGGTCAGAAGGCTACCCCACATCTCAGACTGTGAAGTAGAGATGTGGAGCCTGCAGTGACATGGGCAGGCTTCAGAAGTACATTTGTGGAAATGACATCCGAGGTGTTCATTAGGAGAGTTGAAGCTGAGGGTTATTGGAAATGCAGCAATGGTGGCAGTTGGACAGATGTTGGCAGCCTGCCACCCTAAAGGGGGCCGGAGTCTCTCTGAGAGGACCTGTTCACTCTGCACATGGAGTTCCAGGAGGTTAGAAGTGCTGCAAACAGAACTTCCCAAAATTGATTCCTGTTCTCTGAGGACATAATGTGTGCATGTTCCCTACTAACCAGGAAATTTGTTCCAGCAGTAACATTTGTATAAGCATAAACACAATTGCATGCTGTTTTCTTTTTGAAAAAAAAAAAAAAAAGAGATTGATTTATGCATACAACAGCTGGGGAGTAGACCAGAGGTGCAGGGGGTGAGAAGATTCACCAGAAAGAGAATGGGGAGCAGAACAGGTGGATTAACTGAAATACACTGCTGAAATGAGCAGCAGGCGAGATAGGAGAGGTCTGCTGTGCCATGTGGGTCTGCTCCTTGGCCAGGGATCAAACTGAGGCGTTAGTGGCAGCCAGTAGCTTCATAGTGCTGAGACTTAGCCCCTTGTGCCACCAGGGAGCCCCTGCATGCTAGTTTCTTTCTTTTTTTTAATCTTTTTTTTTTTTTAAGATTTATTTATTTAATAAAGCACTGGATATAGTCAGAAGCGTGGGAGGGTGAGAGAATTCACCAGAGCCAGAGGGGAGACCAAAGCAGGCAGATTGACAAAGTACACTGCTGAGGGGAGCAGTGGGCAGCAGGAGAGGTGTGTGCGCCATGTGGACCCTCACCTGGCGGCCGGGGATTGAACCGGCGCTGCAGAGGCTGCGGGCAGCTTTGCAACCCAGTGCTCAACTGCTGCGCCACCGGGGAGGCCCTGCATGCTAGATTCTTGTCTGTTTGTTCATCTCGTTAATAAATGCTTTGGCTGGGAGACTAAGAGGCAAAGTTGCTTGCCCCAGCCTCCCCCTGCTGCAAATTCATTTAGACTCTGAGTCTTCGTTAATAGCTGAGAACTTCCCATTGTCTGTCTGCAGCAAACAGACAATCCAGGAGCACAGGTGCAAAATGTGCACTGAAAAATATATCTGAGAGGTGATGTGATGTAAATGATATTTGAATTCTTGGGTATGATGGGTCTCCCAGGGAGTGATGACTAAGGACGAGAAAGGAGTAGGACTGAACCCTGAAACCTGACTAAGGAAGGGAAAGGAGCAGGACTGAACCCTGAAACCCCCTGTGTTAAGACCACCCCCCAGAGCCAACTGCATGTTCTGACACCAGGTGGAGAAGGCACAGAGACCAGGGAGCCACCAGGAGTCACCAGGACACTCATGAAGACTCAGAAGGTCTAGAACAGAGTCTGAGAGTCTGTTTATAACAACATTGGTGCTGACCACACTTTTAGCAGGAGACCAGATTCCTGACTGTGCGTCAGCTTTACCTATAGAGCGTGTTGAGGAAGTGATTCCCAGTTCCCTGTTCATCACTCTGAGCCGCTGGGTCTGGGAGAGACCTGAGTGTTTGTGACAGACCCATATGCATCCTGGGGCTCAGCCAGATTGGGGCCCTTGATGTCAGTGATCAGGGAGCTGTGAGGACCTTGGAGGAAAAGACAAGACGTGCTGGGGGGTCTGTTTTGCTTTCTTTCCCGGGAGGCATATCTAGGTGGACATGAGGAAGTGGTTCAGCATGAAGAAAATCTGTCACTGTCCCTGGATGGATTTCTCACTCGTTAGATACAAATTTACAACACAGATTTTTCAAGTAAAATTTACTAAAGGCATTAATAGATACATGTGAATGTGTGTACGTTTGTATATGATAGTATACTATGTGACACTGACTCCAGATCCCCGAGGCTTACCCAGGTCTTTCCTGCCACCTTAGTGGTGGGACATGCGGGCTTTGTTGGTGCGACTGCCCCAGTGGGCACAGCCAGAGGTCAGGGGGAGCAGAAGTCTGAAAGGGCTGGCAGCAGTAGCAGTGGTAGTTTCTTGACCTGGCACCTGCATGTGCAGGTGGAAACTGGTGGGCCCAGCTCTAGAGGTGGTGACAGAGGGTTGTTTCCTGTCAGAGGGCAGGCAACCTTCAGAGAGCTCCTCCCCCAGAGCAAGCCAGGTTTAAGCAAAGGAGCCCTTAGGGCTTAGGCTTCCCCTCCCCTGCCCCCAGAGGAGCTGCTTCTGGGCAGCAACAAGGCCGCCCTGCAGTGGGTGCCACAGGACAGCTTCACTGAGGCCACCTTGCTGGCCTAGGGATGAGAGCTGGGGGGCATCAGCTGGGTTTGAATGACCCCCAGCCACCTTGGCAGGCTCCAGGAGGCCGCTGCTTGAGGACGGGACCCAGGCCACCCTGACAGCTGTGCCCACTAAAACCAGCAGTGGGAGTGGCAGTGGGTGACAGTAGGTGGGCACTTCACCACCAGCCACCGTCAGTGTCATGGACAAAGGCAGCAGCCAATCTGGCAACAGAGGCTTTCTGTCCCCCCACACTGCCCCAGGGCATGCAGCCCACTGGGGCTACAGCTGCAAGGTCCCCTATGAGACCTGTCATTGCTGCTGACTGTCCAGCACCACCTCCTGGTGCTATTGCCTCCTTCCCGTCCAGCCCCATGTTCAGGCTATGACTGTGCCTGCTGGAGTGTCTCTTTAGAGGTGAACACCCCCTGGGAGCACCTCCTGGGAGCTTCTCCCACTGCCACTATGAGTTGGATCCTGACCCCTGTGCCACCAGCTCCAGGCCCTCCCTGATGTGATTTACCACCTTACACAGGCAGCCCTAATTTGGGACTATTGGACACTACGGACACTATCTGGGGTGACACAGCAGTCCACTGAGGCCTTAGAAACTCTTTATTTCCCTGCTTTCCTGTTTGTTAAAGAAACCTCATTGCTGTTCTGAGCCTGAGTGGTTGCAACTGAACACATGGGTGAGAACCCACAGACAGTGCCCTGTCCTCTACTTCAGCTCTGTCCTTCTGAGAGGGGGCCAGGGAGGAAGGGCCCATACCTAGTATAGGCATCTGCACACACACAGGCTGCACGCACACGCTTCATGACTAATGATCTGTTTTCTTTGAACTAAAGCTCTTGTTTAAACTGCCCTGCTGATGCCCCAAAGAGTGCCAAACACTGACATCCTCTGATGTACCAGGGTCAGGATAACCCAGAGGCTAACAGCAAGTTCTACAGCTAAACATGATGGACACCAGGAGTGTCAGCCGTGATGGGCCGTACTGATGGACGATTTGCAGAATATGAAGGTTTGTCAGCACAGAGAGCACCGGGGGACACACAGGAGAGAGATGTGTGGAGAAGCCGCCTTGCTTCTTGGCTTTGGACTTGAACCTGAAACTTAGAGACATGGAAGGAGACGCCTGGAAGGGACACCTTGATGGCTGAGTTGGATCCCTGCCCAGGGAGCTATCCACTTGGCATGGCAGACCTCTCCTGTCATGCCCACTGCTCCCCTCAGCAGTGTATTTCAGTAGATCTGCCTGTTCTGTTCCCCACTCTGTCTCTGGTGAATCCTCTTACCACCCACCACACCATCTCTGGCCTGTACCCCAGCTCTTGTATGCATAAATAAATAAATCTTAAAAAAGATGTTTGCATAAATCCAGTAAAGTTCTTTTTCCCCTTCTCTTTAATAGACAGTTGGAAATATGGGTATTTTACCAAGGCTTTGTCTGGAATGTTGTGTTTTCAGAAACCAGACTGATCTCAGAGCCAGTAAAGAAACAATAACTTGGCACCTGTTTTGGGGCAAAGGGTCTGTCATGAGGGTAAAGAAGGCAATCACTTGACAAGCCCAGAAACCCTAACTGTCTTGGGAGCCTCGAGAGGGATTTCCCCGAAGATACAGGTACCACAGGCCACGTCTGATGGTGAGAGCTTGGCGTGGTCCTGAGCCCTGACTCCTGGCGTTTAGGAGCTCTCAGTCTGAGGGTTCCTGTATGAAGATCCAACAAAGCAAAATTAAAAGGTCTGCAAAATAATTTCTGTTTCTGTTGAATTCATGCAAGCTGACTGTGGCGGTGTAGTGTCTGGGTGAGGCCGGGGGCTGATAACAAGTTCTGGGGGCTGAACGTGCTGGATACCAGGAGCAGCAACTGTGATGGGGCTCTTCTGTTCGGTGTGACTGTCTGTGTGTAACTGATTATAATGAGGCCAGCTGGAGATGAGATGGGGGAATGGGCCCTTCAGGGTGCGATGCCCCCCATTCTCTCAGATCAATGGCCAGCGATCTGAAAAGTGAAAGTGCTTGTAGATTCCATTCCTGGCTCTGCTTATGGCTTTTTGGTATGACAGGCAGCAGCGCCCAGGCCTATCCCACCAACAGTTGTAGATATTTACTGTCTGTCCCTTTTGTTTTATATTCCCTTTTATTTTCCTTGCTGCAGGGGACAGATCCACAAAGATATCTCTGAAATGTATGTCATGGTGCGTTCTATCCTTGCTTTCTTCCATGTATTTTATGCTTCTGGTGTTACATCCTACCCTATTGTCCATTTTTAGTTGATTTGTGTGTGAGGTGGGAGACAGTGGTCTAGTTTCATTTTTTTTGCACGTGACTGTCCAGTGTCCCCAGCACCGTTTATTGAAGACTCTTTCCTTGTGACCCCCTCATCTTAACCGTGTCAACATAAATTTTACTGGAATGCACGCTGAAGAGAGAGGTTTACTTCTTCCCATCAGTAGTTGTATTTTAAAAATCACAATTCGGGCAGCATGAATTCGATCCCTGGCCAAGGAGATACCCACATGGCACAGCAGACCTCTCCTGACTTGCCTGATGCTCCCCTCAGCAGTGTATTTAGTCAATCTGCCTGTTCTGTTCCCCACTCTGTCTCTGGAGAATCCTCTCACCTCCCACACCTCTGGCCTATACCCCAGTTCTTGTATGCATAAATAAATCAATCTTTAAAAAAAAAAATCACAATTCATTTTACATTCTCCACTATCTTTTGGCAACCATAAGTAGTTACCTGAAATTATTTCAAAAGCACTTGAAACAATTGAAAGATTAGAGGTATATGCCGGTTTTTTTTTTTTTTTTTTTTAAAGATTTATTTATTTATTTATTTATTTATTTATTTATTTATTTATTTTAAATAATAAATTTTATTTTTATATTCCCCCATACAACTGCACATGCCCCATTCTGACCCCAATCCCTCCCCTCCCGGCCCCCACCCCCCAAAAAGTGTCTCTGGTTTATAGTTTTTTGTTGATTTTGATTTCACTTTCTTATAGTTATTCATTTTCCTGATCCCTTATTTAAGTTTTCTAGATCCCTGCTATGAGTGAGACCATCCGGTATTTTTCTTTTTCTTTTTGGCTTATTTCGCTGAGCATGATCCCTTCCAGCGCCATCCATGTTGCTGCAAATTGCATGTGTTTATCTTTTTGAATGCTGAGTAATATTCCATGGTATATCTGTACCACATCTTCTTGATCCAGTCATCTATTTTTGGGCATTTGGGCTGTTTCCAAAGCTTAGCTATTGTAAATAGTGCTGCTATAAACATAGGGGTGCAGGTGTTCTTTGGAACATATTAAAAAAACTAGCAACAACAAATGTTGGCGAGGGTGTGGAGAAAAAGGAACTCTTCTGCACTGTTGGTGGGAGTGCAAACTGGTCCAACCACTATGGAGAGCTGTGTGGAGATTTCTGGACCTACTAAACATAGAGCTTCCATATGATCCAGCAATTCCACTCCTAGGTATTTACCCAAAGGACACAGAAACATCCATTCCAAGGTATATGCCGTTTAAGAGGAAAATAAATGATTAACCCATCTGGATTAGGGCAATATTTGACAAGACGGTTCAGTCAACAGGGAACAGTGTGTGTTGAGAAAACAGCAAAAACAGACCCTGAGGAGCAGGAGAGGCGGTGAGGGGGTGAGTGTCCTTCCTGCAGGGTGTCCCCCAGGGTTGTCCAGGGACACCTGCCCTGTGCTCTGTATCCCCTCCCTCTCTTTTTCCTCCCCACATGGACTTAAGGGCAGCATTGGGGGCAGATGAGGTTTCTGGGTGTGTCCTCCTGGGGCAGTTTTGTGTCCAAGTTTCCCCTCCTGCTCCCCTCCCCCTGGGGTGGGTGGAGCTGGGAGCTGGGCTGGGCTGAGAGCTGGGGTGGGGGTGGGGCACATCCTGCAGCTGCAGCCCCTCCCCCCAGGAAGTCTGGTAGTCAAAAACCCTGGGGGGCTTAGGTATCTGTCAGTTCTGTTGGGAAACTGTTATCCCATCTCTTCCTGTCTTCCTGTCTGTGCACAGCTACTCTACTAACAGCTCTCACCTTAGGAGTGTGCTCTGCTTTTATGTGGCAGATGGCAGAACCCAGATAGAGCGTGCAGGCTTGGGATCCTGGGGTGCCCCTCATTCAGCCTGCTAACAGACTGAGGGTGTTTTCTCTGCTGCTCTGTCCCACCAGGTCCCTGACCCTAGGGCAGGAATCTTCCCCAGAGTTAGAGTAGGAGGAAGCCCTCAGTGGGGATCTGACCTGGTTCCTGCTGTGGTTGGAGAAGGACCTTGTCCTTGGCCCTGGCTGGTCAGGGCTAGGGAAGGACTGAACTTCAGATGAACTGAACAAGCACACAGAGCAGGACAGGGGCCTGTGGGGGGACCTGGACTCCTTGGGGACTGTGTTGTGTGTCCTGATACTTCACAGCAACACCTGCTCACACTGACGGGAAAGGACCACAAGCAGGTTCTGGCCTGTTCTTCATGGGATTCTGGGTCTGGACCTCTGTCCTGGGGAGTCACAGGGTGTGATGATGGGGAGGGGAGGGCAGTTTGCACCCCTGGTGAAAAGGAGGGGCCTGGTTCTCTGAGCAAAGTGGGTCTGGGGATTGGGTTCCATGGGGTGGGAGGGAAGGGAGAATGTTTTTTTACAAAAATGAAGAATGATATAAAAAAAATGATTGGGGTGCTCCCCAACTACTCATGTGATGACACAGTTCAGTGCAGTCACTGAGCTGTAACGGAGGTGGAGAGATGACAATTGCTCAGTGAGGGGTTCATGGTGTTTTAAAAAGTCACCTGTCAAAAATGAGAAAATACCTTTCTCCTCATTTTTTGCTTTTCATTTATTTGTATCAGAAACAGAAACTAATGTATTTTACTCCACCAATATGTGTGCTATGTTCTGTGAATAAACCCCACAGATTCACTGTATTCAGCAAGCTACTTTCATGCAGGAGGCAGTGAATAATAAAGACAAGAAACCCGTCAGACCCCCACACACACCTGTAGAGGGGCTGAGAAAAGGGACAGGCAGGGAGCAGGGGAGGGAGGGAAATGGGGGTCGCTGTGTCCATGAAGTGGGTCAGTGTGATGGTGGGATGGGAGCAAAGCCCTGGGGAGGGGGTGTTGTGGGTGAAGGTTCCATGGAGGGAACAGCCCGTAGGGGCCTGGCTGGGGCCAGGTGAGCAAGGACAGAGGGGGTGGCCCTGCTCTGTGCTTACCAAAAGGACATGAGAGGTGAGCCTTCAACAGGTGACTTAATAGTCATAAGTTATATCTCAATAAAATTGCTTTAAAAACATTTAAAAATGGGTCTATGAGTTACCCTGTGTCTGTCCTCCACTGTATCCACATCGAGGGCTTGTGGGGCAGGAAACTGCCTCAGCCCACGAGGAGCTGAGCACAGATGGCTTCACTGCACAGATGCTCTCAAGGAGCCTCCTCTGCGTGGTCCTGAGTCACGTGATGAGATGCTGACGTCACGCTGCTTCTGTGATGGGAGAGACTTTTAGGGGCCTTGGGTGGGAGGGAGTTTGTTTTTCATGTGGACAGAATAGAAATGATTAGTGTCCACACGGTCTTCTGTGTTGGTTTTCAATTTTCCACCAATTCTGTGATACCCAGGAGGGGAGACAGTGCCTGTGAGTGTGTCTGACTTGCTGGCTCTTCCTCGTGAGGAGAATAAAGCAGAAGGGACACGCCACGACACAGAGTCAGGCTCACAGGGGCTGAGACTTCCCGCCGGGCTCCCCCCTCCCTGGTCCCTCTCTGGGGTGACTCCCTGCACACGGTGGACACTCAGCTAAGGGGACGCCCACAAGACAAGGACCTGAGGGTTTTCTCCAGGAGCCACGTGCATGAGCTCTGAGGCAGGTCCTTCCATGCTGATCACGGCCGTTCAGATGTGATTTGGTACAAACCATTAAAAAATGAAGGTGATAAAGTGATCAGTGGCTGTTTTCTCAGAAGAAACAGGGGCACCAGAGTTCCTCACATGACAGTCAAGGTCCTGTTAGCAATGCGCTGTCAGACAAGGATTCCATGTCCCCTGAAGTGTCTTTCAAAATATGTGATTTAAAAAAATTATTTCTGCTGTTTTTAGATTCCCATTTAATTTTGCTATTTGGTTGTGTTTTCTTCACACTATCCCCAGAGTGGAGTCTGCAGGGTCACGGCACAAAGGGGCTGTCCAGCTGCCTGGAGCTGTGAGCGGGACTGAGTCTGACCTGCCTGCAGGGAGTGGGGCCCTGGAGCCCCAGAATCAGCCCCTAGGGTGGTCCTCCAGGGCGATTCAGGCCTTGCTCTGCCCTCCTCTTGGCTCCCTGAATCTGCCTGATACCCCAGCATCGGGGAGTTGGGAGGATGTTCTGGAACAGGAGGGGGCCTCCTCCTAACCATCTATTGTCTCTTCATCTCTCTCCTTCATCAACCTGAGTGTGCGTGTTTGAGTCACACCAGCCCTGCACAGACAGAAAAGGGCCCAAATCTTAAGTATTTCCCTAGTCAGCTACAGCGCCAACCCCTGAGCAATCCCACCAGGTGAGAACAGAGACTCCCAGCCCCCAGCCAGAGCCTGTGTCACCCACACAGACCTTCCCGCTCAGTGTCCCCCATGCTGCCCCTTCCTGGCCCATCCTCTCTTGTGCCCCTGCCACTCCTTTTGGGCCCCATCCCCTAGTCCCCATTTCCATCTTCTGCTCCATTTCCAGGAGCCTCCCCATCTTCCTAGCCATGCCCTGTGTACACTCCTCAGCCCCTCCCCTCATTCAAGGATGGAGAATTTTTAAAAGATATATTTATTTATTTAATTTATTACGTGGGTCATCTTTTTATTATGTGGTTCCTTTTATGTGCAGCCTTCCCACCAATGATCCACTCCCCTCCCCCACTGCTGCAAGAAGTGGATGCATGGTCAGCCCACGGGTCTTGGCGTTTTCCTGGTCTTGTCCTTATCCTGGGTGAGGACCTGGGCTCCTGGGTAGAATTTAATGTTAACTCCCAGGCGGAGGGGCTTTCACCCCTGTAAGCAGAAGCAGAAACAAATTACAGAGACTCTGGAGTCCAAGGATCCATTACAAGACTGAAGGAACCTCTATATTTGGGGGATCTGCCCATAATCTGGGAATCAACTGTTTTGACTGGAAATCTGCTTTTGTGCTTTGTCCACAGGACTAAGAAAATTTGAGGACTTCTGACCTCACACAGGACTTGGGCGCCCCCTTATGTGCAGATCCCTGTTCTGCCGCTGGGAGCCCAGGGAGCCTGGGGAGGGCCTGGCTGAGCAGGAGAAAGGGCAGCTCTGGTCTCCTGTGCTCAGCCCTGTGGCCACACGGGGGCGCTGCCGCGCTGTTCCAGATTCTGGTGGCGCCGCCAGGACGGGGCGGGGGCTGAGGTGGGCAGAGTTGGGGGTCCTGGAGGGCGGCGTCCTGGGGTGAGATGCTCTGTGAGGAGTCAGAGAGGAGAGGAGACTCCGGAGCCTGCCCTGTGTGTGAGGTTTCCAGCTTTTCTCCCAGAACCCCTCTCTCCAGTACCTGGACAGTGATACCTGGGAAAAGTAGAAAAGAAAAAAATTTTTCCTTCTATAACCTATTAAATAATAAGAGCATTAAAAAAAAATAACTTTTAAAGAATACTGTTCTATTTACAGAAAAGTTGCAAAGGCAGTACAGGTCTTGTTTATTCCACACCATTTCCATTTTGTTAACATCTTACACGAGTACAGTTTTTTTTTTTTTTACAACTAATGCGGCAGTGTTGACATAATTACTAAACACCACACTTTCATTTCAGTTTTTGCTAATGTCCATTTTATGCTCCACAATCCCACCCAGTTTGCCTGGATGGCAGTTTCTCTGACTTTCCTTTTTTTTTTTTATAACATTGACATTGGTGAGGAGTGATGTTTGGGCGAGGTATTGGGGTCACAGATGGGGGTTCCTGGGTCACCTCTGAGAATAGCTTCACCAGAGTCTTCCTTTCAGTGGCGTGGGCGCGCGCGCGCGCACACACACACACACACACACACACATAAGGAAAGAAGATGCTTGCACAGACACAATTGGCAGGAATTGTGCCATCTGAAGAGGGCAGGTGTGTTAGGAGAAGCCTGCAGACCCCAGGCTGCAGCCTTGGGATCAGAGCTGCATCTTCCCCGGGGAAGAAAGTGCACTGATGTGGTGTTCTTGTTGGGAGGGCTTCATACCTTTGTGCAATTGTTATCTGTCATTAAATTAATTACTTCTATGGTGTGACTAGGCTGATATGTCAGGAGCAGCGATTCTCTGCAATGGCCTCATGCCCATATCCCAGCTCTGGTCTGCACCTCCTCATATTTCCTGTAGCATCTGATACTTGCTACAGCAGCTGGCACGAAGCATTTTTCTTTGCTATAGTTGGTTTAATAACTATGTTAATCACTTCTACCCCCACCTCCAGTTTCTGGTCATGTGACCCCTCCACCCTAAATTTTGAGCAGGAGTCCTGCTCAGGAATAGTGTCCCTCAATTTAGGTTGGTTTGTTTTTGTTTTTGTTTTTTTAGCGGGACTGTGGGTTTGGGGAAGCAGACCCCAGGGGTGCAGGGCCATGGTCCACTCACCGTGTCAGTGCTCATCATGTCCACCTGACTCATCACTGATGGTGTTAACCTGCAACACCAGGCTAAGGCAGAATTTCCCAGATTTCTTCCTGAAAAGCTTCTCTTTTTTCCATTTCTTCAGATGCTCTTGTCTTTGGAAGGAAGTCACTATGGGCAGCTCACACTTACAGGTGTTGTGCTATAAGCATTTACACGCATGCAGGATTTTAGTGCAAATATAAGTTTCAAATTAGTTGGTAACTAGCTGGGGCAGTGATCACTGGGCTGTATAGTCAGGTTTTTGGGTTTTCAAAGAAACAGTCAAAGATCTTCCACAGTGACCGGCCATTTTGCATTCCTGCTGACAGCAGTGAGGCTCCTGTGTCCACATCCTGGCAGCACCTGTGCAGTGTTTGCATTTATCAGCCCCTACTAGGTGTGATGGCATCACTGTTGTTCTTTTTGTCTTTCCCTACTGCCCCTTGATGCTGAGCATCTGTTCATGTTCTTCCTTGTCGTCTGTGTCTCTTCTTGGTGAAGTATCTGTTAGTCTTTAGACATTTTTTCAAATGAGGCTCCATTTACAACACTATTTTTGTCCTTTTTAAAATTGGGTTATTTCTTTCTGATCATTGAGTTTGAAGTGTTATTTTGTAAATTCTAGACACAGTCCTTTATCAGATTCATGATTTGCAGATGTTTACCCCCATTCTGTGCCCTGAACTCCTGTACTGACAGGAAAATAAACATTATTGGCCAGATAAATTGATAAATTTCTAACCGGTTTTCAGCAGATATCCTGACTGACTGGGGTGTTGAGGGGTGGAGGGGAATAACTTACATCTTTATATCCTTGAGTGTTATTTAAATGTTCTTGTATGTACATGAAATATGCTTTCAAAAGTAAATTGATCATGTCCAAATCACGTGTTAAGACCAGACTGGCACATGTGTTACCAGTGATGAACCTGCATGTCATAGTTGCCAAAGTCATGGTTTCTCTGAAGGTTCACTCTGGTGTTGTCCATTCTGTGGGTGTTGGACAAATGTACAATGACCTGTGTCCATCATGAGAATATCATGCAGAGTATTTTCACTGCCCTTCATGTTTTCTGTGCTCCAAGGAAACAAAAGCAAAAAGAAACCAATGGAATCAGATCAGACTAAAAAGCTTCTACATAGTGAAGGAAACTATCATTAAAATGAAAAAACAATATTGAGTCAGAGAAAATATTTGGACATCATTGATCCAACAAGGAGTTACTATTCAAGATCTACAAAGAACTCCAAAGCAAGAAAACAACCCAATCAAAATAGGGGCAGAGGGGCCTCCTCGGTGGCACAGCGGGTTGAGTGCAGCACTGTGAAGCTGTGTGCAGCCTCTGCAGTGCAGGTTCAATTCCCGGCCAGCTAGGGAGATACCCACATGGAGCAGCAGACCTCTCCTGTCTCTCCTGCTGCTCCCCTCAGCAGTGCTTTCATCAGTCTGCCTGTTCTGCTCCCCACTCTGTCTCTGGTGAAACCTCTCACCCTCTTGCACCTCTGGTCTGTACCCCAGTTCTTGTATAATTAAATAAATTTAAAAAAAAAAAACAAAAATAGGGGTAGAGGAGCTAAATAGCTATTTTTCTCAAGAAGATATACAGATGGCCAACAGGTACATGGATAAATATTTATCATCATGTGATGTCAGGAAAATGCCAATTAAGAACACAATAAATTACCATCTTACACCTGTACAATGACCCATTGAAGGGTGTGGAGGAAAAGGAACTCTGGTACAAGGTGGGTGGGAATGGAGACTGGTCGTGTTAGCAGGCAGAATGAGGGGTTTCTGGACCCTCAAACCTGTACACTCTACATGGGATCTGTCATCAGCTGCATAAAGACAAAACATACTCTAATGTGTAAGACCTTCAATAGAAAAAAACTTTAATACAATTAGTTTGCAATAGAGAATTAGTGAGCAATAGAGAGAGAGAGAAGAGAAGGAATATAGTTAGAATAGTTCCCAAGTGAAGCACCCAAAGTCACCCATCCCCAAATGGGTAAATGCCCAGCCACACAGGGTTGGTTCAAAGCAGGCCCACTGAGGAACAAAACTGGTACAATACCTCGGGAGCCAGAGAAGGAAAACATTTTCAGACCAGACCATTGTCAGCTGTTGTTAAAGATGAGAAACAGCGAAGTTTTGACTGAAATGAGGCCACAAGTTTGTCAACCTCCCACAGGCAGGGCCAGCTCCTGAGCCCAGAGAAGGGCTGCACAGGAGGGAGCAGGAAGGAGGGAGCAGGGACGTGGGCAGAGACCACCCGGTCCAGTTGCAGAGCTCTGGGGTCCTGGAGAGGGAGATTCAGGAAAGCAGGGAGCATCTCCTCAAGCTCTAAGCAAAATAATCTGCAGATTCTTTTGCAGTAAAGTAAACCCATTTCTGTTCTAGAAGTGGCAGGAAACTCAAACCACAGACTTTGATCTCAGATCAAATCAAAGTAACTGTGAAACTGTGTGAACCTCTAGGTTCAAGGGGTTAGTTGTTTCTACCCATGGCCTTAAACAGCTAGGCACCTATTTACAGCACATTCTCAGAGAGGGTCATGACTGTATTTAATATTGTCCTCTGCTTAGGCCCAAAGGCAAGTTGCCCCCAAGCAAGCCATAAAAACCTGAAACACTAAAGAGAGTCAATTTGGCTAAAACCTGGAAAACAGGATGCTGGCAGCTGATTGTCCCATGTCTTCACAAACAGGCATGCAGTTGGAGCAGTTACCTGAAATGATTATTATTTTTATGTCTTCAAAAATCTAAGAATAGTTGATGATTGATTTAAAGTTTGAGGCTCTAGGGTTTCTGACTTGTGTGTTTTCTGTTAATAACTTGTTCTGTAATATTAAAGTAATAGCCATAAAAGGGAATTTATGTGTTTTGGATGGCTTGACAAAGGTAAAAGATAAGGAGAAGGGCAAGTTAGGGTTAATTAGGCGGCTTCTGGACTAGGGCAGGCAGGGACTTCTGGAGAGGTAAAGAGGCTTCTGAGATAAGAACGGTAAATTCTAAGAGGTGCTAACCAAAAATATCTCAGAGATGAGGAGGGAGAGTCCAGGAGGACTCAACAAAGACAATAAAACTAGAGAGAATAAGCCCTGGGACAGGGGAGGTAAACTCTGAGATCAGAGCTGGGAAAATGGGTGCATTGCCCAGAGGAGGGCAAAGAGCCAATTGCAAAGCAGGATGACGGAATTTTAGAATAGAAGGAAGAAAGGTTTCAATACCCCTAGACTTCCTTGCCCCTCCCAGGCACAGTGCTGTGGTTTTTCCCCTGGTCACACTCTGAGCCAGTCACCTGACACGCTCCATGGTGTGGACACTCACAGAGATAACCATACCCCAGTGAACTGAGGCTTCTCCCCCCAAAAGTCCCGTGAATGAGCTTTGAACCAGCAACTTCCAAATAGAGCCTTTCCTGTTGCGTCGGGACAACACCACACTGACAAACGGGAGTCATGGAGCAGGCTGCACAATGCAGGATGCTGCTGAAGAGCAAGATCCTGGCCCTTTTATTGACACATGTAATTGGTTGTAAGGAGATTAGGGAGATTAAAGAAAGGGGAAGGTGTAGAAGATTAGGGATTGTGAGTCTGCCCTCCAGGCACTTCTAATCTACTTGATGATACACCCTAATCCCAAGCCATGGTTCTAATCTTATCAACAAGGTGCTCCACTGATCAGCTTCTGAGGTCCCTTGACATACATGGGTCCTCGGCCCCCCCGGGCATTCCCGGTCATACCTCGTGATGTATAAGTCGGGAGTATATGTTATGCATCGTTCCAAAACTCCCTGGGCGTTCCGGACATACCTCCTGATGCACATGTTATGCATCGGTCCTTAGCCCCCCGGGCATTCTGGACATACCTTGTGATGCATACATAATCTTCCCAGTGTGATCCAGCTTTGTGCTGGATTTGAAGGGCTTAAGGGTTGGGCTCCTGTTCCTAACTGGCCGGACCACTTTGACCTTGTTTAGGTGACAAAATGGCAGCCAAATAGGCTGCCTAGGAGTAGCAGACCCACATTTCCCTTCTGGCCGAGACCCTGACTGCAGCCTGGTGAGACCCAGGGCTGGAGCCACCGAGTAAGGCCACTCTTGACCTGTCACCCACAGAAATGTGTGAGACACCAAATCTCTGCTGTTTTCAGCTGCCTGGCTTTTGGACCAGGGTACAGGCCAGATACGCAGGAGGGTGAGAGGATTCATCAGAGACAGAGTGGGGAACAGAACAGGCAGACTGACGAAACACACTGCTGAGGGGAGCAGTGGGCACGACAGGAGAGGTCTGCAGCACCGAATGGGACCCTCCTCCTGGCTTGCTGGGATCCAAATGGCGCTGCAGAGGCTGCTGACAGCTTCACAGCATGGTGCTCAACAGCCAGTGCCACCAGGGGAGGTCCTAATGGTGGTTTCTTATAGAAACAGCAGAGGCCAGAGAACCTGGAGGGACAGATTCAAGATCCTCTAGTAAAGAGAGGCCCAACAAGAATTCTATATCCCGTGAAAGTGTCCTTCAAAATAAACGTGATTATTAGGACTGGTCCTTTTTCCTAGCAATTTGTTATAATATCCTATGAGATTTTTTTGGTATTAGTTTCATTTGGGGGGGTTTCATGGTTTTACTTGCTCAACACATGTGCACATCCTGTCATCCTTCTCACTGCGCAGCCAACGCAGTGATTGAGGCGCCTGGGGAACTTGGGCCACTTATTTGGGATATCTTGTCCAGGAATTTGCCTTCCTGTGAAGCATTTCCAGGGGTCTCCGTGCATCCCCACTGCTAAGAGTCCAGGGGCTTCTTGAGGGAGGTGCTGCCTGGCTGCCGAGGGGGGAACATCAGCGCCTCCAGCAGCTCAGCTCAGCCCAGAGCCCCAGAAAGCACAAAGCTTTGTCAGCACATGTTTTTCTTTTTTGCAAAATTTGGAACCTAGATTTGGATTATTTCCTGCTGTATCTTAAGAAACTGGAGGGAACGTGTCAGGGAAAGGTGGTGGTGTCCATGCAAGCCTTTCCCTCACAGCCCGGCCCAAGGAGAGTCCCTGAGTGTCTCCTCAGGGGCCTCTGCTGCCTCCTCTAGTGAACTGAGGACTCACGTCACGGGGGAGGGAGACCTGCCCTGTCACGTCTTCCCTCCTGGGATGAATGTGGGAGTGAGCCCCCGAGCACATGTGCAGACAGCATGGGACCCAGCACAGGGCGTGCTTGACCTGAGGGCTCCTAGGGCGTTTGTGGGAAGGAACTGGACATATAGTTCGAAAGAAGAACATAAAACAGCACTGAGCCGCCTCTGCTGAGAGTCCACGTTCTAGTTCTGGTGATAGCTGAGACTCAGACGGGCTGGCTCACGTGCATCTGGCGGCTTCCTTAGCCTGGCCAGGCACTGGCCTAGTCCTTCCCCTGAGATCAGAGTTTTCATCTGTTCTTGCGTCTGTGAGAAGGGAAGTCCCTTCCCCAGCATAGCATCATGCGCTCAGGTTTTTGTTGGGGCTGATCAGGATGCTCACAGACCCATCACAGGGACCCAGGCTGCTTATGTGAGGATGCCCTGCACG
>NW_023602073.1:45158628-45178185 GCF_014898055.3 Talpa occidentalis | reverse complement strand
TAAGTCTGGTGCGTGTCCTGAGGGCTTGTTGATGTTTGCCGAGCCAACAATGTGGCCTCAAGGGCATCTAATTGCTGTAAGATTTCCTGATCAATGGTGGTTTAAGTCAGGAGTTCAGAAGTAATATTTTTGAAAAATCGATTCATTTGCTGTGCAGTGTGAATGGAGTGGGGTAGGGCAACTATAGCAGTAGCAGCAGCTGCGGCCATAGCAGTGGCAGCAATAATAGTAGCTATGAGGACACCCAAAAAGAGCATGTTCTAAAGCATTGGTAATTTGTTCAAGAGAGCAGATTCTCCAGGACACTCACGGGTAAGACTTGCTGGCAGCCAGACCTCAGCTCTTTGTTTTAGAATGAACACATGAATAATGTTAAGGCTAGTGATGATACGGTGAGTGATGCAAGGAGTTAACCATGTGGCATTGGCATGAAGGGTAGTGTTAAAACGTTTAATCTTTTGCTGGCTAGAGGCAGAATCAGTAGTCACCATAATGTTAGGTGTTCTGGAGATCATAGTAAAAAATCTAGGGTCTAGAAGTACAGATCATGACCTGAGCTGTAGTGTCATTGCTGGTCCATACATGGCATCTAGCCTTAATAAGGTCTTTAACAGATCACTCGGGGGAAATAGGTTAAGTTGATGCACCAAAATGCTTTTTTAAGGGAGACATTTGAGAGTGATGTCTGATTCTTAAAAAAGGCCCAGCTAAACCTGGATTCCAGTGTCCAGGATAGCCATAATAATTAAATGGAAGGGCCCAGTTCCAGGTAATGTTAGTTTCCTGGACCAATAAATTTCAAGGTCCCCAGTTTCTAGGGACTGGTTAGCAAACAAAGAATTAACTGTAAGATCAGTTGATCTACAGATGACCCAATTTAGGTCCAGCCCTTCTCCAAGTGGTTCCCAGGGAGGAGAACAGGTGGGGACATTAGGTTTGGGAAAGGTTTTTCCCAATATTGATTTATCTTCTACTCCTGTTTGAATGAAAATTTGATGTTTCATTATTATTACTGTGATTTTCACCATCCATACCTAGATAAATGTGATTCATGTACCGTTGAGGTTGAAAGGGATGTAATAATGACCAGAGTTGGGGGCACAATGGCACACATGGGCAGATCTTCTGTGAGGAAAAACCAATCATGAACAAGGAAATGCCATCCACCCTGACAACCTTCTTGGTTACATTTAGTACGGCAATTTCTTAGTGGACCGGAAGGAGAATCCAATTTCTTCCAGAAAATTAATGAATACAGAATAGGTGCCTTTACCTCTCCCAGACTGTCAACATGGGAGTAAACTAAACACGGGTGGATTTAATACATGTGTCCAATAGGTGGTGTTACTTACACTAGATGGAATGGAACATAATAGTCCTAAGAGGAAGAGGAGTCACGTTACCTTCAGCCTTTAGAATTAATGGTAATGTGAAGTAACATTGAGAAAACAAATGTTCTGGGGTCTCAGGCATCCCCGTGACCTTAAAGTTTTTTCTGCTCCACTCATTAACTTTTTTAGATCACCCCGGTCGGTTGAGCAGATTGCTTCATCGAGTCCAAAAGATCCATCTTCTTCCTTTTCTGTCCCCTCCTGGGAGGCGGGCGTATGCAACCATTTGAATCTCCGGAACAGGGTTTATCCCTGTTTGACGCCAACTCATGGTAAGGGCGCACAGCCTTTGCTGGTATCCAAAGAGGTTCTGTGGGGGGCAGACAGAAGCGTCCCCTCTCCAAGGTTAGCGATGGGACCAGTTTGGTCCAGTTTGGTCCTGGTAGCGGGGGGTCGGTACAAAACCTCTGGTCTTCCAGACTCAGTAAGAGTGAGATGCCTTCAGCAGCTGTTAGGGCAGAGGAATTGCAAATGAAGAAATTTAAAGTAAATAGAGCTTTATATATTTGTTCCAGTGGGGGCAACTTGCTCTCTAGCTTCCCCTTTTTTGTTTTATAAGTTGTGTTTTAAGTAACCTGTTGGTTCTTTTAACTATAGTTTGTCCTGTAGGGCTATAAGGGATGCCAGGCACATGTTGAATATTACAACTTGGCAGGAAGAGTTAAAGGCTTTGGAGATGTAAACAGGTCCATTATCAGCTTTCATTTGTGAAGGAATTCCCATCACTGCAATGGCAGATAAAAGTTGTTTTTAGGTTCTCCCCGGTGGCGCAGCGGTTGAGCGCTGGGTTGCAAAGCTGCCCGCAGCCTCTGCAGAGCTGGTTCGATCCCCGGCTGCTCTCCGGCCACTGGAGGAGGGTCCCACATGGCGTGCAGACCTCTCCTGCCGCCCACTGCTCCCCTCAGCAGTGTACTTCGGTCCTTCTGCCTGCTCTGCTCCCCGCTCTGGCTCTGGTGAATTCTCTCACCCTCTTGCGCTTCTGACTGTACCCAGTGCTTGTATAAATAAATAAAAATAAATCTTAAAAAAAAAAAAGTTGTTTTTTAACATGTTTAAAAACTGTTTGGGCCGAGGCTTGAATTAATGCAGAATAGGTGTCTTTAGAGACATGAATGTAATGTCTATTTGTCAAATATCATTACATTTGAGACCTGGGGCTTCTGTATTATTTCTACCTTTTGTAGCAGTGGCTCGAAGAGCCAATGGACTGTTGGTTTGGAATTTGGTTATGATGTCCTGTCCCCATAGAGGAATAGGAAGGAAGACTAAAATTGAATGTGTTATTATTTTTATCAGTATACCCAGATTGACCCAATTTGTTTTTACAAATTGGCTGTCTTAGGAGTCCTTTTAGGACAAAGACTCTAATAATTTAGAATTTTTTGTTATCAAGGAGGTTGTCATAGGATTTACAAACTTAAAGATTTTTATAAAATAGTTAATTACTCAGAGTGATAAGGATTTTTAAGAACAGAGCTATTTCTTTGAGGAGACTCAGCAAGGATGATAGGAAAACATTTTTTTCTCATGTAGCCTGAGGGTAAAAAAGCAACAAGATTTTAGATTACGTAAACAGTCCTTAATTTGTCATCAAAAACTAGTGACAGTAGTTAAAGGATTCTTGAGTCCTTATTACAGATGAAAATTAAAGTTTGGTTTTATATAAGTACACTACTGATACTAAACTTAAATATTTCTATAGCAAGTCATTTGAGCACATAACTTTTTTTCAGATACCTCTCAGAACTTCAACACTTTCTTTTGCCTCCTATTTTTATACCGTTTCTTTTTCTTTTATGTTATTTTATTTTTTTTACATCATTGTTCATTTTTTTCTTTTCCTTTTCTTTTTTTTTTAAAGATTTATTTATTTATTCAGACAAGCACTGGTACAGTAAGAAGCGCGGAGGGTGAGAGAATTCATCAGAGCCAGAGCGGGGAGCAGAGCAGGCAGAAAGACCAAAGTACACTGCTGAGGGCAGCAGCAGAGAGAGGAGAGGTCTGTCTCGCCATGTGGGTTGCTCCTTGGCTGGTCGGGGATCGAACTCGTTCTGCAGTGGCTGCGGGTATCTTCATAGTGCTGCGTCTTAACCTCTTGCGCCATCAGAGAGGCCCCAGATTCTAAAACTTTCTAATGAATGAAAGATTATCTTACATTCCCCACACTATGCTGGTTTCAGATTTTCTGCTTCCTCTTTCCAAACTAATTGCCCTGTCCATTCTGAGGATGGTCAGAGAGGCTGCTTCAGTGTTTGTGGAAGAAACCCCAAGTGTGAATTTTCTCACCCTTCCCCTCAGTTCCCCCAAACACACATGTGACCCACCACCCCACCTCTGAGCAGAAGGTCACCCTGAGGTGCTGGGCCCGGGACTTCTACCCTGCGGACATCATCCTGACCTGGCAGCAAGATGGAAAGGACTGGACCCAGGAGACGGAGCTGGTGGAGACCAGGCCTGGGGGGGATGGAACCTTCCAGAAGTGGGCTGCTGTGGTGGTGCCTTCTGGAAAGGAGCAGAGATACACCTACACGTGCCATGTGCAGCACCATGGGCTTCTGGAGCCCCGAGTCCTGAGATGGGGTAAGGAGGGGACGTGGGCACAGAGCCTCTGCTCAGGGGCACCAGGAGCCCTTCTGGAGACCTTCAAAGGGTCAGGATAGAGGCCTGAGGCTCAGGGTCTCACCCTCCCTTCCCTTCCAGTGCCCCCTCCTCAGTCCTCCGTCCCCACCGCAGGCATCATTGCTGGCCTGGTTCTCCTTGTGCTCACTGGAGCTGCAGTGGCTGCAGCTGGGAGGTGCAGGAAGAAGCGCTCTGGTAGGGAAGGGAGTCGGGGGCCTTGTCCACTGGGGTCCTTCATGTCCCAAGGAGAACTTGCCCTGCCTGGTAATGGGAAGTACCATCCACACACTGTGTTGCCCAGTCGGGAGCACATTGCTACTCCTCACTCTTTTGTAAACCACATATGAAAATGAATCACCACTTGTTCACCTTGATAATTCTTGCTGGAGTCTAGCTCCAGTGAATAGGGTTGAGAGGAATCCGATTGAACCAAGGAAATAAAGAAATGACAGACACAAAATAGAGTTTAAGAGAAGCAGGACCCAGGGGACACAAGGCCTCTCATTGGTGCTTAATGGTCCCGAGTGCCCAGTGCAACTCATTTTTATTGATACAAACTGCCCCCCTTCCTCCTGGTTAGTTACTAGGCAATGAAGCATTCTCTTAGCATTTAGCCTTGTCCCTGCACACACTCACTGCCAAGGTTCTGCCCTATCAGGTTGTTCTGTTTCTTTTCTAATCCAGTTTGACCCCAGACATAGTTTCGCAGACACAAGAAAGAACATCCTGAGCTGTGCACTGGCCAGTCTTCTAGCCACAACTCTGATGTTTTTCTTGTCTCAGCACTTTATGCCTTAGGGGGTCTCCAACAACTCTGGTGATGGGATCCTCATTCCCAGCAAATGGCAGAGGGGAAGGTCCCTGTTGAGGACAGACTACAGGAGGTGGTTGATCCAGTGTCCCCTCATCTCCTTTCTTCATATTTCCTGGTCCTGCCCTTGGTCCTCAGGCCTGGTTTTGGAAACTTCCCTGTGGCCCAGACTAGGGGATTCATTTAGGACTTCGTGGCCCCACTCCTTTGTGGTCTTACAGGATGTTTCTTCCCACAGGTGGACAAGGAGGAAGCTCCACTCAAGCTGCAGGTAAGTGTGGATCAGGGGTTTGGTCCCAGAGCCCCTGGGGACAGTGTAGGTGGAGCCCATGGGGGAGTCACCCCAATCAGTTCCTCCTGGGGTCTCATCTCTCATGGCTCTGACCAGGTTCTGTTTTGTTCTCCCCCAGGCAGTGACAGTTCCCTGGATTCTGGTGATTCTCTGATAGTCCATACAGGTGAGATGTTCAAACAGAATAAGGATACTTTTTCACATAATAGTCCTTGAAAGATCTGAAATCTCTGTGTGCACAGCAGGGTTAATCCCAGAGAGGATGGGACCAGTTTATGGGAAAGCTGTGAGGGGGACACTGTGAGGGTGCGGTGGATTATTAGAATGTGAACACCTCCCTAACTTTGTTCATAATCCTTTTCCTACACAGTGTGAGACCGCTGCCTTTGGGGACTGAGTGATGCAGGATTTCTTCTCATCTTCATTTTGTGGCTTCAACATCCACTGGTTTTTCTTGTTGGAACAGGCATATGAATAATTGATTCTTTTTTTTTAAAAAAAAGATTTATTTATTTATTTTTACAAGCACTGGGTACAGTCAGAAGCGTGGGACGGTGAGAGAATTCACCAGAGACAGAGCAGAGAACAGAACAGGCAAACCGATGAAATACACTGCTGAGGGGAGCAGTGAGCACGGCAGGAGAGGTCTGTGTGCCATGTGGGACCCTCGCCTGGAGGCCAAGGACCAAACCTGTGCTACAGCACCCAACTGCTGCGACACCAGGGGAGGCCCTGATTCTGTCTTTTAATTGATAATGTGAGAAGGTGGGGAGACTGGCCCAGCCCCCCCAACCAGGCCCCTCCCCACACTACCTTGTCTCTCCCTGATGACTTTCCTGCTCCAGCAGAGGCGGGGCTGGCTCCATCCCTGCCTGTACTTTGTATTTTCCTGAAGAATAATATCTACTTGCCTATTGAAAATAATCAGATGTGAAATTATTTTTCTTACCTGGTCATGTGGGTTGGAAGCTGCTGCCCTAAAGGGAGCTGGAGTTTTCTGAGAGCACCTGTTTGCTCTGCATATGGAGTTCTAGAAGTGGCTGGCTATTCAAATGAACCCATTCAGGGATTGCCAGATCAGGGTGAATTGTGTAAGTCATCCTATGGGCAACTGTGAAGTAGTTAAAACAAAGGCTAGTAGCTACTGGGGTTCTATGGCAAAGGCCTCTTCTATGGCTTTCATGCAGGAGTTGCTGCATCACTTATTTCACTGCACCAAAGCTGCATAGGGTGGTGACTGCAGACATTGCTAGCCTTGCCAGCATCATCGCTGCTGCAACTACTGCCACCGTTGACCTCCATGAGTGGTACACGCCTCTGAGTACCTGCAAAACTTTCCAAAAAAATTTACAGAAACTTGGGAAAACCAAATCCATGTTGACAAGGAAATCTTAGCCAAAATACAGCAATTAAAAGAATCTATTATTTCATTGGGTGAACAGCTTTGCCAAAGCTAGTTATACTTACTCTGCTTCAGAAACAAAAGGGGGATATGTTGGGAGCCTGCTGCTCTTCTCTGAGGACATGCTGGCGTGTGTGCATGATCCCCACTAACTGGAAAAACGTGTTCCAAAAGTAACTGATTAATCTGTGTAAGTACAAACACAATTGCATGCTGGTTTCTTATTTGTTTGTTTGTATCTTTAATGAAAGATGGACTGGAAGAGTGAAAGGCAGAGTTGCTGTTGATGGCTCTCCCCAGCCTCCCCCCACCTCTAATTCATTTACACTCTGAGTCTTCGTTAACAGTTGAGAAATTCTCATCGGCTGTCTGTAGCAGGATTGATGGATTAATTAGCAGGATTCCTAAAATTTGAGATGAAATAAGGAGGAGCCCTGAGGACCAGCCAGAACTGCAGGTTTGCTGTGCTGAGTCTGTGCAGGTGGGGGCGGGAGAGGCTGTGAGGAGCTGAGGGGGGTGAGGCCTGTGTCCAGTTGGGGCTCAGTGTGTCGTGGGCATTGAGGTGGTCACTCCTCAGGGGTCATCTCTCTGCTCCTTTGTCCTTGTCCTTCAATAGGAAGGATGGCCTCTCCCTAGCGTGGTCAGTGTGGGCCTCTTTTAGGTGATCATTGAGGAAAAAGTTTGATGGATATGTTGCCCACAAGGATGTCCAGGGAAGTTCAGTCCAGGCAGGGCAACCTCCAGTGCAGATGCCTGAGGCAAAAATCTGTGAGGCTGAGGTAAAGACTGCTGGACTAGAGGGTAATTGAGATGAGATCTGTGTGCACCCAGATCACTCAGGCCTCGAGGTTTAACTTTCTGAGTAAGGTTTGGGGTGACTAGAACTTCTGAGCAGAGACCAACTTGTGCGGCTTCTTTTTAGGAGCCTCAATCTTGCTGCTGTGCAGCATCGAAGGGTGTGAGGTGGGAAGAGAAATGGTGGAAACCAGTGCAAGTTCCAGGACAGAGAGGTTGGTGGCTTTGTTGGGGGATGGGGAGGAGAGCAGGAAAATATCAGGCAGTGATAGGATCTGTGTGTATTTAGACATGGACTTTACAGTGTTTCCTACTGCTGGACTGTGAGAAAGGGATCAAGGATGACACTCAGTGTTTCAGACTGTGCAGGCAGACAGGTGGAGCCTCAGTGACGTGGGGAAGACCCAGAATACCCATATGTGGGCATCCCAGGCATTCAATTTAAGAAATCGAAGCTGAGATCTATTAGAAATGAAAGTGAGGTTGGCATTTGGACAGACAAGTCTGGAGTAGAGATGAAATATCTGAGCTAAGAAACAGACTTGGACGGTGATAGGATGTGAATGGTGTTTGAAGTCTTGAGCTTAGAAAGGTCCCCCAGGGAGTGATGACTAAGGAAAAGAAGGGAGCAGGTTAAACCCCAGACCCCCAGTGATGAGCAATCTGAGCAGACACCCCCTAGAGCCTGCTGTACTGTCTGACACCACGTGGAGACCGCACGGAGACCAGGGAGCCCCCAATTCAGTGAGCACAGAAATCACCTGGCTGCTAGAACACCTAGAACAGAGTCTCAGGTTCTACTATCAGACTCCTTTCCTCACCCTAGGGATGGAGAATTTAGGGCTGATTCCCAGTAGAAGACACTTCATCCCTGGAAGCAGGAACAAATAACAGGGACTCTGGAGTCCAAGGTTTCATCCAGAGAGACTGAGGGAAACAGTACACATGAGGGACTCACCCAGAATCTGGGAACCAGCTATTTATGACATAGAGACTGGGCTCTTCCATGAGGCCTGTGTCTATAGTCACTCGCTAGGGAGGAAGTTTGAGGACCTCTAACATGACAGTGGAACTCTTCCTGCCGCTGGGAGCCCAGGGAGCCTGGGGAGGGCCTGGCTGAGCAGGAGAAAGGGCAGCTCTGGGCTCCTGTGCTCAGCCCTGTGGCCACACGGGGGCGCTGCCGCGCTGCTCCGGATTCTGGTGGAGCCGCCGGGACGGGGCGGTGGCTGAGGTGGGCGGAGTTGGGGGTCCTGGAGGGCGGCCTCCTGGGGCTGAGATGCTCTGTGAGGAGCCAGAGAAGCAGGGCTCAGAGGGGAGGAGACTCCGGAGCCTGCCCTGGGTGTGAGGTTTCGAGCTTTTCCCCGGAACCCCTCTCTCCAGTCCCTTCATAGTGAAACCTGGGAAATCTGGAAAGTAAATCATTTTTCCTTCTACAACCTATAGCTTTGTTAACAGTATTTTAAAAAATACTGCTAGATTTACAGAAGAGTTGCAAAGGTAGTAGAGTTGCTGTATAACCCACATAATTTCCGAACTGTTAACATCTCACATGACTACTAAGTGATTTGTGAAGCTAAGGAAACGATACTGATGCCGTTTCAATAAACTCCACACTGTATTTGGGTTTCATTAATTTTTCCTATTGTCCGTTTTATGCTCTGACATCCCATCCAGGACGCCACATGAAGTCTCCTCCTGGTGTCCTTAAGGCGCCTCTGGCTCACAGTTTCTCAAACTTTCCTTGATTTTGATGCCACTGACATCTGTAAGGAGAGCTGCTCAGGAGTAATGGCCTCAGTTTGAGTGCTTTTGCTCGGAACAATAGTTTTGAGGAAAGAAGACCACAGGGTGAAATGCTGTTCTCCATCAACACATCAAGTGTACAAAGATGCACCATTTTATTTTCATTTATTTAGTAATTACTGTTGTCTTTGGAAGGAAGTCACTATGGGCAGCTCACACTTAGTGGGTATTCTGCTATAAACATTTACTTCCATGCAGGGTTTTTTATTTTGAAAAAAAAAAAGTTTTCAAATTAGTTGGGTAAAGAGCTGGGACAGTCATCACTGGACTGTATGGCCCGTCAGTGTTTGACTTTAACAGAAACTTTCAAAAATCTTCCCTAGTGACTGTGCCATCTCATATCCTGCCAGCAATGGGGGTCCTGTTCCTCAGTGTGCACTTGGTAGTACCTTTTTTTTTGACTTCTAGTAAATGTGTAATTGTTATCACCTCGTTTTTAATGTCTTTCCCTAATAACCTGTATTATTATCACTCATGAGGTTATTTGGCACCTCTATCTCCTCAGTGGTGAAGTATTTTGTCCATTTTTAAATTGGGCTACTTTCTTATAGTTGAGTTGTAAGAGTTCATTTATAAATTATAGATACAAGTTCTTTATCAGATACATGATTTGGTTTACAAATCTTTTCTCCCACTCTGTGTCTTAAAACTCCTGTACTTATATGACGATATACACTCATGACTAAATGCAAGTATAGATATACTTTTCTGGGAAGGGAAATGACAAATTTCTGACGGGTTTTGGATTGGGCACCGGACTCACTGCTGGGCTATGGTGTGTGTATGTGTGCATGTGTAAATTCTTCAATGTAAAATCTTCTTTTGTGTGCATGCTTTCTTCAGAAGGACAACTTGCAAAACCCTTCAGATCATGTCCAAATCATGTTAAGCCCAGAGCGGCACATTTGTCACATCATCATCACCATCATCATCATCATCATCATCTCTCATGGCCCTTGGCTTCCCTTAAGGGTCACTCTTGGTGGTTTCCATGATATGAATTTTAAACAAATGTACAATGACGTGGACACCATATGTGCTCTACACAGTAGACTCACTGCCCTCGATATCTTCTGTGCGCCAAGGAATCAGAAGCAATGATAGACCAGTGGAGCCACGTCAAACTAACAAGCTCCTGCACATCATATATATTTTATTTTTTTTTTTTTTAATAGAGGCATGCTTTATTTATTTGTTTGCTGGTTTCTTTGTTTGTTTTTGTTTATACATGCACTGGGTACAGTCAGAAGCGCGGGAGGGCGAGAGAATTCACCAGAGCCAGAGCGGGGAGCAGAGCAGGCAGAAGGACCGAAGTACACTGCTGAGGGGAGCAGCGGGCGGCAGGAGAGGTCTGCGCGCCATGTGGGACCCTCCTCCGGTGGCCGGGGAGCAGCCGGGGATCGAACCGGCGCCGCAGAGGCTGCGCGCAGCTTCGCAACCCAGCGCTCAACCGCTGCGCCACCGGGGAGGCCCCATATATATTTTAAAAGATTTATTTATTTATACAAGAACTGGGGTATAGTCAGAGATGCAGGAGGGTGAGAGAATTCACCAGAGACAGAGCGGGGAGCAGAACAGGCAGAGAGACCGAAGATACTGCTGAGGGGAGCAATGGGAGAGACAGAAGAGGTCTGCTGCGCCATGTGGGTTTCTCCCTGGCAACCGGATATCGAAACTGCACTGCAGAGGCTGCAGACAGCTTCACAGCGCTGAGCTCAACCCTCTGTGCCAACGGGGAGGCCTATAAACACATCATATTGAGTGGAAGAAAACATTTGCATGGCATAGATCCAAATTATATAAATAACACATATAACTCAACAACCAGAACAATTAACCCAATCAAAACATGGGGAGGGGAGCTAAGTAGAAACTTCTCCAAAGAAGATGCATATGGTCACAGTCACATGGAAATATGTTCAACATCACAAATCATCAGGGGATGCAAATCAAAACCACAATGAGATACCTCCTCATACCTTGAGATGGCTCATATTAAAAAGACAAACAGGTGTTGGCAATGATGTGGGGGGAAGAGGAACACTCATGCACTGGTGGGAATTGGTCCAGCCCTATGGAGAGAAGTTTGGAGGTTCCTCAGAATATTAGACATAGATCTGCCAAATGACCCAGCTTTCTACTTCTTGGGATTTACCCCAAGAACTTAAAAACTACCTTGAAGGGATATGTGTGCTCCTGTGTTCATTGCAACAATGTCTACAATAGTCAAATTATGGAAACAACCAATGTGCTTACCAACAGATGAATGTGTAACAGGGTGGTCCTAAGAGAAGGGGAGGTTCCAGGTTCCCTGCCCAACCCAAGGGAGGGTGGAGCTGAGCAGGGAGGAGAAGAAGCTGGAAAGAACACGTGGTATGTATACACAATGGAATACTACTCACCTGTGAAAAAGGAAATCTTGAATTTACAACAACATGGATGGAACTGGAAGAAATGATACTAAGTGAAATCAGAAGGAGAACAACAAATACCAGAGAATATCATTGATATGTGTAATATAAAGAAACAATGCAAAGGAGGGGATAATACCAAACCAAACCCTTGGAGTCTGGCTGCAGAACTGAGGCTACCAAAGGCAGGTGAGACTGGACAGTAAAAGGAATAAGAAGGTCCAAAGGACTAGAGACTGGGGTACCTTGGGTACCTTGGGTGGAGACTTGGGTACCTTGAAGGCGGGAGTGGTAAGGTAACACCTGAAGAGGTGTGAACCTGTCCCTCTGAGTCATGTACAGTGTGTAAATGAATCTTACTTCAAAAAAAAAAAAAAAAATAAAAAATGAAACGCTTAAATCAAGAGAAGAAATAAGTTGTCTCCTCCATCCATCACTGACCTCAGGACTTTGCTTCACCTCCTCACTGTCATGCAGGGTGAGGGGCTGGTTCCCCCAAATGTCAGGGGCAGGAGGTGCAGGGACTCCTGGGGTTGCTCAGAAACTGCTGAGTAGAGACACTGCAGAGAGGGCAACTCGGAGGGGCACCAGAGACAGAGTAACCTCCAGCACTGAGTGAGGATCTGGTTCCCAAAGAGAGGGGAGTGTGTGTGTGTGTGTGTGAGAGGAGAGACAGGGCACACCATGCAAGACAGTGGGAGAACATCAGGCAGGTTTTGAGCAGGACTTGAGGCAGCAGAGGATCTGGAGACAGGAGGGGGTTTGGGACTATTCCCATGGTTAGGTGTAAGGAGCCTGGGTGGGGCCCTGCTGGGCTGTGGGGGCAGCTCTCCTGACAGCTCCCTCTTTCCTCCTCTAATGCTCTCTCCAAGCTCATCTCCTTTGGAGTCAGGGAGCTCCAGCCTGGCAGCCCCTCTGTTTCCCAAGGGGTCATTTTCTCCATGGGCTGCAGCTTCTTTCTCTCTAGACCAGAGCTGGAGGGAGTCCCACAGGGGGAGGGAGGAGTGTGTGCCCTGCTGGCCTGGCCCAGGGGCAGGATTAGCACAGGTCACCCCAGTTACTGAGCTGAGCCTTTGTCCACAGTCCAGGAAGGGAGGGAGAGATGGAGCAGGGTCTACCTCAGCTCCTGGAGGGAAGGAAAATGTTAGCGTGGGTGAAATTATCGTTTCTCATTTCCAGGGTTTTCCCTTCTCTCCGGGGTCACCCTCCCAGTGCATCAGGGGGAAAATCTCAGAAAAACCCAGACTAGTGCCCCCACCTCCCTCCCTTCAGGAGGAATGTCCTGGAACTGATGGTGCACACTGGAATGATATATAAAAAAGACACTGGATTATTGTATTAACTTCTGGGATTTGAGTATTCTCTTTTTACTGTAAAATTTATGTTTTTAAAGATTTATTTATTTATTTATACAAGCACTGGGTACAGTCAGAAGCGCGGGAGGGTGAGAGAATTCGCCAGAGCCAGAGCGGGGAGCAGAACAGGCAGACTGACAAAGTACACTGCTGAGGGGAGCAGTGGGCAGCAGGAGAGGTCTGTGCACCATTTGGGATCCTCACCCAGCAACTGGGGATCAAACCAGCACTGCAGAGGCTGCGGGCAGCTTAGCAACCCAGCGCTCAACCGCTGAGCCACCGGGGAGGCCCATGTTTTTGTTGTCATTATAATGATGTGCAAACTGAAAAATACTGGGAGTGAGAGGCATTGTTGAGTGTTCATAGTGCAAATAAAAAAGGGAACAAGAAATCAACAATGAAAATGAGACAGAGAATTGCAGTGTCCTGTCTCACCCATGGCCACTGTGCTAGTTGTCAGATATTATGATCCCCTTAACCCAAGGCTATGAGGAGTGAGACTCAGAAGAACAGCCCAGGCCACACTGAGGGGGGCCCAGAGCTCTGACCAGCTCAGACCCTCCACCTGCTGTGACGGCTGTAGGGAGGAAGGGTCTCAGAGTTGAGGAGCCAGAGGCCTCAGTATCACCACAGTCCACTGACACCATCCAAAAAGAGGTTGGGCGCCCACTACCTGCCCAGGCAGCACATATATTGTTAAACTGAATATAAAAATACCTGCTGATGTTGCTCTTGTGATGGAGGGAGATGAAGGGATGAGAGGGAAGGTGATGACAGAGGCTGGGCCCCCAAATTTTTGTCAGAAATGACCAATTTCTGACCTCTGTTCAAATAGAATAAGGATACTTTTTCAAAATCGGAGCCCTTGAAATATCTGAAATCCCTGTGTGCATAAGCAGGGCAAATCCAATAAAACACATGGTTGTTTGCAGTATGTTGGTTGGTGTGAAAGTCCTAATGACCATACCAGAAACAAGAGTCCTCCTGAGCGAAGTTTTTTGTAACCTTATTCATTTCTTAATTCGAATGACATATGTTGGGGTGCTACTCACCAGGCACTGGGCGCACAGAGTGAGCAGTCCCAGGACTCTCTGTGTCTGTAAATAAGAGTTCAGCTGGAGGAAGTGACAGGTGACCTAAGCCCCAGAGGGAGCAGGAGGTGACAGGGAGGTGAGTCACCCTGAGGAGACAGGGTGAGGGTCCTGGGTGTTGGGTGTGGGGCAGTTCCAGGGCTGGGCACGAGCAGGAGCTGGAGCTGTTGCAGCGGGTGCTGAGGGGCTTGGGCCTCGCCCTGGGCCTGGACTCCAGCCCATCCTCCCAGCAGGCAGGTGGGACCCGCACAGGGACTCCCCCCACAAAACATCAGTTTCCTCACCTGTGTGTGGTGAGGTTAGGGATGCGGGGAGGATGGTGAGCTGATGCCTGTGAGTCTCACTCAGGGCCTGGCACATCGTGGACCCTCAGCCTCTGCTGCTCTCCTGGCTGCAGGGAAAGGAGGTGGGGGAGAAAGTGGAGGTGATGACAGGCCCTGTGAGCCCTCCCTGCTGGGTGTGGGGAGCAGAAAAGGCAGGTGAGGGTCCATGTTGAGAAAGGCCTGGGGAGCCGTGGGGAGCAGAGACTGGAGAGGGTGAGAGTGTGCGGGGCAGGGAGGAGGCTCCTGCGGCCTGACCAGGGCAGGTGTGGTCACCTCCTCCCTGAGCGTCTCCTCTTCTCTTCATTTGTTCACCTTCCTCACGCACCTTGCGGGACAGTCATGACCTCGGGGCCACAACAAGACCCTCCTGGCAGAGGGGACCCACAGTTTCTGCCTGGAGACAGGGGCCCAGGGAACATCTCCTGAGGCCACAGCTTCTGCCAGGCCTGTCAGAGCCGAGTCACTCTCAGACCCACTGAGGGCCATGTGCCGCCAGGAGCCACCCCAGAGGGAACAGCAGCCCCAGTGGGTTTGTCCTCTGGGGGCAGATTGTCCTCTGGGATAGAATTGGCCAGTGGTCACTTTCTAGTAGCCACATTAAATGAGGATCCCTGCAAACTGGTGTATGCAGTGGGGTGTGATGGGCTTTGCTGAGGCCGCTTCAGCAGCAAGGTTTGATACAAGCCACGGGGAGAGAGGCCCATGGTGTGCCAGGCTCCAAGCTCAGTGTGCAGCCTGTGGGCATCCCTGAGCTCTGGCAGTGTTGACAGGGCTGTGCTGGGCTGGTAGACCAGCCTGGTGGGCTGTAATAGAGGGGTTGCCTGCTCTGGATGCTCAGGTGAGTATCTGGCCCCGCTGAAGCCCACTCCCACTGTGATCCCTGATGCCATGGGGAGAGGGGACCTTACCGTGTGCAGCCTGTGGGCCCATCAGAAAGACTCTGAATGACAGCAGCCTGCACTCCAGGGTGAGACTACCTGACCTCAGGCATCTGGACATACTGGCAGTGTTTCATTTATGAATACAGTGCCAGAATTGTAAATGGACCAATCAGATTTGAGCTCTCACAGGTGCCAGTCAAAGATTTTGAGACCATTCAAGGCTCTAAATGGACCAATCTGATTGGAGCTCAACTGGCACCAACCAAAGAGCCAACTCACTCTCAGACCCACAGAGGTACCGCGTGCTGTCCACACTGCCAGGAGCCACCCCACGGGGAACAGCAGCCCCTCTGGGTCCTGGTCAATTTGTGCTCTGGAGCCCAGGGGAGAGAAACCAGCATAGGAATGGGGTTTTGTGAGCAGCGCAGGAAAAGTTATTTTTCTATTTCTGCAGGACAAGGAAGGTGTGGTTTACAGTGATCCTAACCATAACGGTCACCCAGTGCTGCAAAAGGGGAAGGTTCTAGGTCTTATTAGGTAAAGTCTTTTACTGTCATTCTGAATTTGTGACAAACCTTTGGTGACTTGCTCCATTATGGATTAACCCATATATTCTAGAAAGATAAAGTTCTGCATTTTTTTCTCTGCATCTGAAATATTTTAATTTTTATATTTATATTCTTATGTCATTGTTAATTTTTGCACAGTATTCAATTTCTCCCCTTAGATATAGTTCCCATGGTTCTCCCCCACCCTGGCATCTGTGATCCCTTACCACAGTGCATTGTGCTCCCCTCTCCTGATTGACTCCTACCCCCTTCTCTGCTCTGTTGTATGCATTGGATCTACGTCAGCTTGTGTCCTAAATATGCTCACATGACTTATTATCCTTCATGGTACTCGTGAGAAAATTGACTAGAGAAATTATAACACTTATAATGTGATAAGGTGGCACTATTGAGAGCAGAGTCAGGATTCAAACTCAGTTTTCCTTCATTTGTCCTGCTCTTTGGCAGAGGGCAGGGCTATTTATGCAAAGAAGTAAAAAATAGAAGGAGATGTGCAAGGGTGTGCAAAGGGGAGACAGGAAGGGTAGGCATGTGCTTTTGATGCAGGCATATGGAGATCTGGGGAGATTGGCAAGAGTCATTCTGCTTTGTTAACCCCCTGGTGTTTAAGTCCCATATTATCTTTTTAGGAATATTAATTCTTTTCCTTAGAATACAGGAAGACAAACATGTTAAACAAACAAAACTTGTTAAGAGAAAAGAGACACTCACCAAAACAGAGACATCCTACTGATGGGGAGAAAACTTTTGCACACAGTACAACTGATAAGGGACTGAACAAAGATCTGCAAAGAGCTCACAGGACTCAACAAAAATAAAGTAAACAATCCAGTCAGAAAAAAAAAAAATGGGAAGAAGAGGTAAAAAGACATTTCTCAAAAGAGGAAATGCAAATGGCCAACAGGCATATGAAAAAATGTCAATGTCCTTTATCATCAGTGAAATGCAAATCAAAACCACAATGAGATATCACCTTACACCAGTGAGAATGGCACATATTAAAAAAACTAGCAACAAAAAATGCTGGCCAGGATGTGGTGAAAAAGGAACTCTCCTATAGTGCTGGTGGGAGTGCAAACTGGTCCAACCACTGTGGAAAGCTGCGTGTAGGTCCTTTAGTCTACTAAAAATGGAGCTACCATATGACCTGGATACGGAATATACTCATTATATAGATAAATGTGAGAGCCCTGTGAAAGATCCTGAAAAGCAAAAATGATGGCCTGGTCTTTCTGGATTAGTGATGGTCACCTGTCCTTTTTGAAATCCAAGGTCACCGCTGTCACTGGGATTTTCATACAGGATCAGTTTGGTTTCTGGGGTGTGAGAGCCCAGACCTGTCCCCTGGTGACCCTCACAGCCCAGATGCCCTCCTCCTGCAGAGGGAGAGTCCGCCCTTTGTTCTCAATGACTCTCCAGCCACCCCAGCTGCAGTGCTCTCATATGTCACTGTCACTAGCAGCAGTGCGTTCCTGACAAAGAGGGAAGAACAGGCCATCATTGTTACTTTTCAGGATCTTTCACAGGGAAAACAACCCTGTTCCTTGGCCTCTGTGGATCAGAACACAGCTGACCCTGTGATCCTGGCAGGGACATGGCTTTCCCATGGCCTCTCATGACAACCTGCTCAGAGTTAAATAACTACCAGCTCAGGGCTCCTGTCATGTTCATTCCACATTGAATCAGTGTAGGGACAGGTGTGTCATCTTCCTGCATCACATCTGTGTGGTTCATGAGGATCTGTGCCATCCGGTGTCACTGGATCTGCACACTGTTGATAGTAGGATGCATGGCAGGTGCTCCAGGTCCTAATCATCATCCATTTCCAACCAGAGACCTTACCCAGATTCCCAACCATCTAAAGTGGTTCTGAAACTTGACGTTTCAGAAAATCTAGGATGACTGTCAAAATGCAGATTCCTGGACCTACACAACCAGCTGCAGCACCTCCAGACAGAGCTTGAGAATCTTCTCTCTGAGATGAGCTGCAAGTGTCTGGGGATCCCACTTCAGAGAATCAGGGTCCTAGAGCAGTACTTCTGAAATCCTAGCAGGTAAGCAAATAAGAAGGATCTTGTTAAAATGCAAACCCTGATCCTGTAATTCTGGGGCATGAAAAGTGTATCATAAAGATTAAGTTTTATTCTACTTCATTTAACATACTTTTATAAAAAAGATTTGTTTATTTATTCATACAAGAGCTGGGGTGCAGGCCAGAGATGTAGAGTTTGACAAGATTCACCAGAGACAGAGTTGGGAGCAGAACAGGCAGACCAACTGAAATACACTGCTGACGGGAGCAGTAGGCAAGACAGGAGAGATCTGCTGCGCCATGTGGGTAGCTGCAGGGATAGAACTCATTCTGCAGTGGCTGTGGACAGCTTCATAGTGCTGAGGCTTATCCCCTTGCACCACCAGGAGGCCCCATTTAACCTTCTTTATAAAGGGGTTCACTTTATAATGTGACCTTCAAAATCCAGTATCCAAAGTCCAGTGGTCTGTCCATCAGCAGGTGCATCACGAGGCCTGAGTCTGAGCTCTGTCAGCATCAGTGTTGCTCCAGGCCCAGCGCTGCTCCCCTGCCTGCGCCATCTCAATACCATGGGCTGTGGGCAGATTCCGATGAGGTCAAGGGAGCTGCTATGCTCCTTGAATTGCCCAGGATGAAACAAGTGAGCTGTCCCATCATGACTCAGCAGCATCATCAGGTGGCATAGCTGTCTTCAGGCTGAGAGCAAATATGGTTTGAGCAAAGAGCACATGAACACACCTTAGGTTACCATCTTTTCCTGCAGTTGAGAGGCCCTGGCCTGGCCCTCCAGTGCAAGTGCCATTTCAGGTGGGAGGGCTTTTTTGGACTTTCCCTCTATCAGATTTTGACTCACAGGGACCCCTATGGTATGAGAACTCACATCTTTTTCTTTGGCATGATATTGGTTTTGTAGGGTAAACGGGAGTGATCAGGTTTTTCCACCCTCTCGCCATTACCATCCATGATCCACACCTGTGAGCTTACATGCGTGCCTGATGGTGACACCTAGAGTGTGATATGGGCATGAGTAAGTGAGTAGGTGCACCTGAGCCAGAGAAGAAGCATATAAGGGCAGAGGCAGAGGATGGGAGGTAGAGACAAGTGAGGAGACTGTAAGAGAACACCGGAGAGCCCAGAAAGAGACAAGAATGGGATGCCTGCCAGCCTGCTGGCTCCTAGACTCCTTTGCCTGCCAGGCACTTGCTCACCTCTCTACAAATGGTGTAGAAAGATCATTAAAAGCCTAGAAAAGCTACCGATGGCTCCGGGACTCCTCCTTTTCCCATCTGCCCGCATCATAGAAAACCTGCTCCGTGCCTTGCTGGTGCTACAATGGTGTAGTCGGCAGGATGGTGGGATGCAGAAGAGTATGCAGCCCTCTGAAGACCTCAGGAGGGACTGAGGGGTGCAGACCATGAGCCTGTGACAGCGCTGGAGGCACCGTGGCAGCACAGGAGGTGACCAAATTGCAGGAGCTGTGGGAAGAGCTAAAGACGCTGCAGGAGCACAGGAAGTGGACGAGCTGTGGGACAAGACCTCGTGTGGAGGAGGAGACAGCCCGTGAGGACCAGCCCACGACCCCTGAGGCAGCAGACTTGTCAGGGAAGAAAGATGACCACGATTAGTCATCTGGAGCTCGCCCTGTGCTGATGCAAGGAAAAAGCTGATGGACTAACAATCCCGCCAGAAGGCTGGGGAAAATGGCAGGTGGATGTTATGTTTATGGGACCTGGGTGGATGAGGTTATGTGTACATCCCAGGAGATGAAAATCAAGGCACGGC
>NW_023602073.1:43789863-43808570 GCF_014898055.3 Talpa occidentalis | reverse complement strand
CTGGGAGCTGGGGAGAGGGAGCTGTGTCTCAGGCATGAGATATACTTCTTCTCCCAGAAGCTCCAGACACATGCAATAACTTAAGACCAGATATGTGTATTTAAAAGAGCATTACTACTACTTACGATATGAAACAATTCAGACAAGATGGACATGAAGTGATGTGCATGTGAGTAAGTGATGGGTGGAGGGACCTCAAGAGGCCAGGAAAGCTGGTATTAGACTCCTCAGGACGAGAAATTACAAAGAAATTTACAGAGGGCCTCCCTGGTGGTGCAAGGGGTTAATTCTCAGCACTGTGAAGCTATGGACAGCCACTGCAGCATGAGTTGGATCCAGGCCAGAGAAGCTACCCACATGAAGTAGCAGACCTGTCCTATCTCTCCGCTGCTCCCCCTCAGCAGGATATTTCAGTCAGTCTGCCTGTTCTGCTCCCCACTCTGTCTCTGGTGAATCCTCTCACCACTCCCCCCCTCCTGCCCACCGACACCTCTGGCCTACACCCCAGCTCTTGTATGCATAAATAAATTTTAAAAAAGAAATTTACAAGGCTCCCCTGGTGCGGCAATTGAGCGCTGGGCTGTGAGCTGCCTGCAGCCTTGCAGCGCCGTTCGATCCCCGGCTGCTATAGGGTCCCACATGGCACGCAGACCTCTCCTGCCGCCCGCTGCTCCCTAGCAGTGATGCTTCGGTCCTTTCGCCTGCTCTGCTCCCCGCTCTGGCTCTGGTGAATTCTCTCACCCACCCCGCTTCTGACTATACCCGTGCTTGTATAAATAAATAAATAAAAAATTTTAAAAAAATAAATTGAAAATACATGAAAATTCTAGTTAAAAAAAAAGAAATTTACAGATAAAGTGGTTGATGAAATAATTTGTGTTAATAATATAATTGTTTACAATATAATTATTATATATGTTATATATAGTATAAAAACAATGGCTATGTGTCATAGCTACAAGCACCTCGGATATATTCACACATTTAAACCTGCACCAAAACAAATATAAATGTTATTTTCCGATTTCATAGGCAGGAGACGGAGGCACCAAGAAAAGTGGTGGTAAAGGGAGCGCAGGCAGTGAGCGCAGGCCAAATGTGCAGGCCCTAAGCGCCCCGGGTTGAGTCCCCTGAGGAGCTGACCACGGAGGCTGAGCGCCCGGCGCACCGGCCACGCGAAGGTCTGTTGGCGCCACCTAGTGTTGGCTCGGGTCTCGCAGGCTCCCGGGCTCCGGGGAAAGAGACCCGTAAATGCTCAGTTGGTTGCAGAATATTACTTTCGGATCCTCTTAGGAATTCCCCTTAAGTTACTCCAGAATCATTCTGCTTGTCTCTGAGGCAAGATAACCCCAATTTTTTCCCTCTCACCCCACTTAACAGCCTGTGGTCTCCCCCTCCCCTGACTCCACCACATCAGCACCTGTCCCTGCCCCCACCACCACCAACAAGGTGAGAGCTTGAAAGAGCCAGACTGAATGATGAGATCCAGGAGCAGAAACCCAATGCCCCTCTCCAGCCATGTCCTTCCCCCACACAGTGCCAGGGTCCCTGAGAGAGAGCTCAGGCAGGCCTGGCCTCCAGGCCTGGGGGTGCTCACAAGCAGGGGGTTCTCTCCTCAGCTCCCAGCCTCCTCTCCTTACAGCCACCTGCACCCCAGGGCCACTGCCTGCTCCCTCCCCTGACCTCCCCTGCAGCTCAGCCTGCTCCTTCCCCAGCCCTGACCAGCAGCTCCTAACTGCATGGCCATTGGGATCGATCAGGTAACATACTCTGTGCCTGATGCGCCCTGGAGCACCTTGTGCTCACACATGGCGGCCCTGTCCAGGCCCTCACAGCCCCCCAGGATCTCAGGCTGTGCTTGGACTTTCATGCTCCTTCCTGGCCCCTTCCTGGCTCACTCATCCTACAATATCAGCTCCACCCGGAATGCTGCTGCCTGGTTGAGGCTGCCCAGGCCTTCCCACCCAGTCCTAGAGGGGACATGACCAGCACTGGCTCACAGCCTTAGGGATTTCCTTCTCAGTGCAGATTGGGCTCTTGAGACTCCTTCAGCCTGAGGCTGCGTCTACCCCCTTTAGCCCTGGCCTCCCACTTGGAAGTTTCCTGTTGCGTTATATATTTTGCAACGCATATAAAATACATAGTTCTTTACTGTGCCCTTAAGGCCTGGGAACCTACCCCAGGGAGAGTAAGTCAGGGGCCACAGCTGCCCTGAGCATGGCTGGCCCCTTTCTCCCCAAGTGGTCAGAGAATTGGCTCAAGATGGACAGATGTTGACCATCTATGCTCAGGACGCACCATTTGCTCTCAGTGAGCCTCCATGGGGCTGTCATAGGCTGGCTCTAGCACCATTCAGGGTCCCTGTTTGGGTTTCATGGTCTTTTCCTTGGATTCCTCATGATGGCTGGAAAAATTGGGGGAGCAGGGTTCAGACAGGCAGGAAACAGAGGGGCCATCTCTAGTCAGAATTCCTCGCCAGTGTTTAAGACTCCCAAATAAGTTATAAATGCTGTCACTGTTTGTTCCCTCTGAGTCCACGATCAACACAGGCCTGCTCTCCACCCCCATCCTGACCCCAGACCTTACAGGTTCAACCCGCAGGGTCACCCCAGGGTAACCCAGAGCTCAGGGTACAAACTGTAGTTCCAGCTATGTTCCATGGAGCACGTGAATCTCTGATCTACTTGGGGTACCCTTATGGCCACTCAGGCCTGGTAGGTCCCCATTCTTATCAGACAGGACACCCCCAGGCAGCTGGGCATCCTGGCTCAGGGGCTTATTATCCTGTAGCCAGGCCAGTGAGATAGTCCAGGGAGAGAAGATCCAGCACTGACTTCCTGTGTGCCTCCTCACGGGGACCCATATGGCTGCTTCTCACACCCTCACCAATGTCTGCTCTTGTCCCCCATGGTAATGTCCTCAGAAATATCATGTACACAACAGAAGGTTACCAGAGGGAGGTGGGGATGTTGGAAGGAGAGGGGGGTGTAACTTGGTATGTTATGTACACAGAGATTTTGTTGGGGGGAAGTGCAGCATGGGCACGTGTGACGTATGAAGTCCTGCTCCCCAAATTATATAACTATGTAATTGAATACGAAAATCAATAAAATTTTGTTTTTACAAAAAGAAACATTATGCCCAGCATTTCAGTCTGAAATCTTCCCCGGCATATTTTCTCCATAGCTATTCCCTCTCACTTATAGAAGATTTTAGTTGTTTATTCTCAGTATCACTGAAATATATGTCCTTGAGCAAAGGGTCTGTCTGCTTCTGTAACACTCTGTCCCCAGCATCAGCCCCAGCACGTGGTAAAGGTTCTAATAACTGTGTTAAATGAATGAATATGTCCACAATTTAGAGAAATTTGACCATATACATGAAAATATTTAAGCCTTTGACCTAATATTTACCAGGATAGTTTATGAATTTTTTAAGTCCCAACTATATGCATCTTTATGCACAATGATGCTTGTCAAATCATTATTTGTAAGAAGAGGTGATGAAAGCAGGTAGATGTGAAAGGGAGCTGGTTATAAATCTTCTTCTAAAGGACACTCAGCTTGTAAAAGTGGTGTAAAATATATGCAGAGTTTACAACCATAGAAAACTACTTGTTGTTAACACATTTCAAAAAGTATCACTGTAAACAATCTACAACATAGGAATCCAACTTTGTAAAATAAACACACATGTATGTATTATTTCATAAAATTTTATAATCATACATTACATATAGTATAAAAACAGTGTATATGATTATGTATAGTAGATATAATATTTTTTACTGTATACATCATTAATATATGTAAGCACATCGAAAACCACAGACTGAGCATCAGGACTGCTACAAAGCACAGCTCCAGGGAGCACTACTAACACTGTCATTTCAACAATTTCACAGTCAGCAATGATGTCTGAGGAGAGATCCAGGTCTTTATTTCTTCTATGCTTTTTAGTTTTCCATGATTGAACAGGTTTTCATTTACTAATATAAAAAATATCTTAACTTTCAAAATATAGTATTAGAAGCAATTAAAAGAAGTCCAGGCCTCCTTATTATCTCAGCCTGGCACAAAATCTCTCATTTGGTGTCTACAGGGTAGAAATCCCCACTGATGGATCCTCGGAGAGAAGAAGTGAACTCTTCCTCCACAAGCCTTGGTCCATCCTTTGGTTAGAGGGTACAGATGACCAGTGCAAGCAACATTAAAAATACTATCAATTTAGGGCCTCCCCTGGTGGCGCAGATGGTTTAGCTCCACGCTGTGAAGGTGTCCAGAGCCTTTGCAGCGCCGGTTTGATCCCAGCCACCTGGAGAGGGTCCCACATGGCACAGCACACCTCTCCTGTCATGCCCGCTGCTCCCTTCAGCAGTGTATTTCGTCAGTCTGCCTATTCTGTTCCCACTCTGTCTCTGGTGAATCCTCTCACCCTCCCGCACATCTGGCCTGTACCCCGGTTATTGTGTAAAATGAATAAATAAATCTTTTTAAAAAATACTATCAATGTATAGATTAAAAATTATCACATATATGAGAATATATATATATATGTAAGTATGTATATACATGAATCCATGAATGTATGTTTTTTATCCACCACACCTGTGAGAGTACATGGATACTTCCCTTTCAGAGCTTCAGAATGTCAGTCCCCAAGAACCTGAAGGTTTGGCCTGGGTTCCCAGAAGATGTTGACCTTGAGAGTGAAGACACCAGCATCCTGGCGAGCCCACCTGGTCATAAGTCATATGAATGGAAGCTCCACAATAGCGAGAGGAGTAACTGAGATCTGAGGATCCATCACACTCCTAGGCTGTTCACATCCAGTGGGTCAAGCTAATTGATGGAAGGGCCAAGGCAAGAATTCTGATGTTTGTTCAGTGGTGGGTAGTGGAGGGCAAGTCATCAGCCACCAACTAGGTGCCTGGTGTTACTAGAAATAGCGTTAGCTCCTGCATTGAGGACCCCACCCTGACATGCTGAAACTACACATTCATTTGTGAGCTGGTTTCTGGATTCTTTCCTTTCAGAAATGCAAACATGATACCCCCTACATGAACATCTAACCCTGCACCTCACAGTGAATTCTCCTAGTCAGGCACTCTCCAAACCCCACTGAAAATTAGCCTCAGAGAATTTTAATTCAAAGCAGGAGGTCCTCTTGTGGTTTAGGCCTACTGACCTAGGAAGATATTATGAAAAGCAGCTTTCTAAAAACAGAAAGTCAAGGATGAGCTCTAAGTATGAAATGAAGTCTAAGTGAAATTATTTTATAAGTGAAATTATTTTATATTTTTCTTTCTCCTTTTGATTTATTTTTTCCAGATTTGATATCCTTTTATTATTTTATTTTATTAATTTATTTATTTTTTACAAATATTTTTACATCATTGTTCATTTTTCAAACAATGTTTCCTTCCCCCCCCCCAGGTGTATTTCCCATAGAATTTCCTTCCCCAATGCACCCGTGCACCATCACCACAGTCCCCTGTGCTCCTCCCTCCCTCCCTCTGATCCCTCTCCCTCCTCCTCCCCTGCAGGATGTCTCTGATTTATAATTGTTTGTTTTTGTTTTGTTGTGTCTTCTACTGTTATTATTTTTTTCCCTTGATGTCTTACTTGGTTCCCTTATATTGTTCCTATAATCCTTTTGATTTATTTCTCTTAACATTATCCCCTCTAGTTCCCTCCAGGTTGTCACAAATGTCAGTATTTCATCTTTCTTATAGCTGAGTCATATTCCATTGTTTCTATATACCACATCATCATTAGCCACTCAATTAACATAGCTGACTTCAATTCTTTACTAGTATATCCAAAATTTGGGCTTTCTCAGGAATACTTTTGTTAATTTCTGTTTTTCCTGTAAATTGGTCATATTTTCTGGCTTAGATAAATACCTTATAATTTTGTTGGAAACTACACATTTAGAAAGTGTAGGGGATAAAATTCTAAAAACCAAATTTCATCCTCCCAGAGGTTTGTTTCCATTGCTCATTGTGTGTTGTAATTTTGTAATTTTTCTAGTGACCTTCCCAAACTATTTTTGTATAGACTGTGTCCTTGCTTGTCTGTGGTCACTGAAGTCTCTGTTCTGTTAGTTTAGTGGTGAGATAGTGATGATTTGACAGAGATTTCCTTAAATGTTAGGAGCAAAAAACAAAAAACAAAAAAAAAAAACCACTTGCCTTTGGAGCTGGTTCTGTGTGTATGTGTGTGTGTGTGTGTGCAAGTGTGTATATGTATTTGTGAGTGCACGCGTGTGTGTTGAGACATGTCTTCAACACTATAGGCAGTTTGCATGTCTGTCTTTGCCTTCCCTTCTTACTTCCTACTTGTGTAGAGAATCATCAGTCAGTGGGGTGATCTCACATTCTCCTCCTGGATGCACATTCTATCCAGGTCCCAGGAATAATGGAAGCTTTTCACTGTCTTTATTGCCAAAACCATCCCTTTCCTCAGTTTTCACTACCAGGATTTTCTGTATGTCTATTTTTTCCCCCAAACTGATGTTTCTTCCCAAGTGATAGTTGCTGGTTCATTGTCATTTAAGTATTTTTGACAAATGTCCTTTGCCTAGCTCCTCTCTGCCCTTAGAGAGTTATAAGTTGCATTAAATAATTTATATTTGTCTTTCAGGGATATGACAGATCAAAATAGAAAATCACTAGTATTAAGAACAATGTCCACTCTGATCCTCTGGCACCAAGAACTCCTACTAGAGAAAAATTTTAAAATATATAAACAAATAAATAAATAAAATAAGTACCACTTGCTGGAAAAGTAAAAAAATAAGCACCTCACTTTTAAGTTGCTTAATCCAGATTCCTAATGGCAGGCAGAAAAATACAATTTCAGATCATTTGACACCTCAAGGAAATACGACTACTCTCCAGAATTCAAACTTAAATGCATGGAAGATTATATTTTCCTAATAGATAAAGAATTAAAAATAGTTATCATAAAGAAACCCAAAGTGATACACTAACACTCAGAAAGGTACCTAAAAGGGACAAACCAGAAAGGCAAGTCAATGAGCTCAAGAATAAATTTAAGAAGCAGAAGGCAGAAACTGAAACTTTAAATTTAAAACTTAATGGATTCAAGATGTGAAGAACTCAATAAATGAGATCAAGATTGTTATAGATAGCAATGGAAATAAAATAGACCTAAAAAAGAAATGAATCAGCAAGCATGAAGAAAACCTGGAAATCGACCAGATGGAGAGTGAAAGAGAAATAAAATATTAAAATGTAAGGAAATTCTACAAAAACTATCCCTCCATTAGAAAGGCAGCATAAGGATAATGGGATCCCAGAAGGTGAAGAGAGAGAGAAGAGAACAGAGATCTTTATTCAAAAAATAATAGCTGAAAACTTTCCGAACCTGGGTAAAAAACTAAAAATACATGTTCATGAAACAAACAGAACACTTAGTGATCTAAATACAGAGATTTACACCAAGATTTAAAACTAAGAAAAAGCCAAGATTAAAAAAAACATGAAATGTCCCTAAGGGGAGGAAAAGTGATTTATAAATCTCTGCCTTCAGGTTATTATCAGAATTTTCAGCATAAATTTACCAGGGCAGAGAGAATGGAAGGACATATTCACAATATTTAGAGGTAAAACTACCAACCAAGACTATGTCCTGCTAAGCCCTCCTTCCAATACGAGGATAAAGACTTTCCAAGGGCCTCCCTAGTGGCACAACGGGTTAGGCACAACACTAGGAAGCTATCTGCAGCCTCTGCAGCATGAGTATAATCCCCAGTGAGGGAGCTACCTTCATGGAACAACAGACTTCTGTCACGCCCACAGCTCCCCTCAGCAGTGTATTTCAGTCAGTCTGCCTGTTCTGCTCCCCACTCTGTCTCTAGTAAATTCTCTCACCCTCCTACGCCTCTGGCCTGTACCTCAGTTCTTGTATAAATAAATAAATCTTTAAAAATAAATAAATTAATTAAAGATAACCTTTAGACTATAAGCCCAATTAGTGATTACCACAAAGGAAGGGAGAAAGGTTGGTGGGGCGGGGGGGGGGTGGGTGGTCAATGTATGCTGAAGGGCAGATTTAGACTAAAACCAAAAGCAAAACAAACAAACAAAAAAGCAGCTATCTTCCTTCTCCCTCCACCCCCCATGCTCTGGATCCCATTCCCTGTGACATTTTTTCCACAGCACTTACCCTTTTAACATGAACATTTCCTGATTAGCTATGCTTCTAGGACATGGTCCATCTCTCCCCACCAGAGCTCATGCTCCACAAGGCCAGCAATGTTTCTATCTTTACGCCAGTGATGTTGGATACAAAAGCTGTGTCACATTATCCCACACTCAACCACCATCAGTTGAGTGATCAGTGTAGAGTGGGAACCTGCACAATAGGGCAGCACATCTTGTTCATGGAGCTGCAGACCAAGTTCTGTGGCAGCTACAGCACCCACATTGACATCAATGCTGCCTCTGTTTTTCTCACAAGTGCTGTTCCTCTTCCCTCCCTTCCTCCCTCTCCCACTCCCACGCCAACCCTCCTGCACCAACCACAACACCTGAGTATATTTCTTCAGAAAACAATGATCCTGGACTAACAGGTTCTTTTCCAACCCAACAGGATTATAGGAGCAGAGGACAGAGAGAGAAGTGAATGAGTGGACCAGAAGAATTCCACCAGAAACTTATCTAAGATAAGAAATTATGGGGTCTGTCCTCTCTGCTTATTCCTGAATCTGGTTCCTTTGAGGATGGTGGAGAAAGGTGAAAAGAACAATCAAGCCCTAGAAGGAGGGCAAGAGCTGGAGGAGTCTGAAAATTCATCTCTTATTACCTCAGAAATTGTGTGCAGGAGCTGCCCTAGGTCTTGTGGGGCCAATAACAGGCAAAATGACTCCTGCATTGTCTGAGGACACCCAGAGAAGAATGAGACCAGAACTCTGAACATAAACAAAAATAAGGGCACACAGAAACAAAGATACCATAAAGAAACTCCCAAAGTTGGGTACTGAGTGCCACACCCAGGCCTGATCTAGGCTGACTTGCCCACATGAAGTCCTCACTGCCCACAACCTTGGAGACAGGACAGGCCCATGTGGGGTCTGAGTCCCTGTGATCACAGGTCCTGCTGGGATAGGAGCTACTGAAGGACAACGACAAAGGAGCAGAGAGATGACCCTTGAGGAGGGACCACTTCAAAGCACCTACTAAACAAAGGCCCTGTACCTTCGGCTCCTCATAGCCTCTCCCGCCCCCACCTGCAGAGACTCAGCACAGCAAACACAGGAAAGCTCTTGTGCTCCCTTCATCTGCATTCTCAAATTCAGGAGTTTTCTCCTTTATTAACCTTTCAGTCACATATTTCCCAGTTAAAAAAACAAAACAAAACAAAATCGCACCAAATTCAATAAGAAAGTAACAAAGTGCAGCTCAGAACAATGGGAAGTTAAGGCAGGGATGTAGATGGCCCAGCCTCGCCTTCTCTATAACGAGAAAGTCCATCAGGGAAGGTCAGTGTGGGGAAGGTCCTGGTGGGCCAGTCTCCCACCTCCTCATTTTATGCTATTGGGAATGCAGACACAGGTAGCGTCTATGTAGAGGACACAAAGTCAGAGGATCTTGGCAGTCATCACATGAGACCGGAATAAATCTTCCATTGCTCCAAAATAAAACTGTCTCGCACATGAAAGAAAACAGTAATGAACAAATTCAGGTCAGTCATATAAATGGTGACATTCTGAACAGCCCATGACATGCTCAAGAAGTCCCACTCAAAACCCCCCTGAACCCAGTCCTGGGGACTTTGCCCTTCCCATCGCAGCCCTACAGGGTCTCACCTCTAGGAGAAGGGGGAGACACACCAGAGTCCTGAGCATTGTCACTGCCTGGAGGAGAACAAAACAAGACATGGTCAGAGCCCAAAAGTGAGAGCAGAGGGGCTGAGTGTGTGAACTCTCCTCCTGGGTTCCCATCTATACTATGCCAAGGGGCTCAGGGATAGATTCCCCTCCTGCCTTATTTACCTGCATCCTGAGTGTAGCTCTCGCCTGTTCCATCTGTAGGAATAAAGCATCTTATGAGAGGCCACGGAAAAGAGCGAGTCATGAGATCCTAAAGGAGCTGCCTAGTCATGCTACGCAAGGAAGTTTCCAGAACTGTGATAACAGATCCAGGCAGGATCCGGAAAACAAATGTAGGAAACTGCACTAACTACTGTCCTGGAGTCTGTCCTCAGCAGAGACCGTCGCCTCTGAACTGTGACTGATGGGATCAGGTCCCCATGACCAGATTCATTAAGAGATAAATCCAGGGCCTCCCCGGTGGCGCAGCGGTTGAGCGCTGGGTTGCGAAGCTGCCCGCGGCCTCTGCGGCGCTGGTTCTATCCCCGGCTGCTCCCCGGCCACCAGAGGAGGGTCCCGCATGTCGCGCAGACCTCTCCTGCCGCCCGCTGCTCCCTCAGCAGTGTACTTCGGTCCTTCTGCCTGCTCTGCTCCCCGCTCTGGCTCTGGTGAATTCTCTCACCCTCCCGCGCTTCTGACTGTACCCAGTGCATGTATAAACCAAACAAACAAACAAATAATAAATAAATAAGACATGCCTCTAGAAAATTAAAAAAAAAAAAAAGAGAGATAAATCCATCCTTCATTTTTACACTTGCTCTAAGAAGGAGTATTAGCAAATAGGGCCCCGGCTAAGAAAGCACCTGTGTTTATATGGTTCTTCCCATTAATGACAAATTCTCTCTTTGTATGTGGTTTATTCCTTACATGGGTTGCTCTAAGGGACCTTGAATACAATCTGTTTTGGGGTCCTTCATGTCTGACTTCATGCTGTCCCTGATGTAAGACTCCAGACAGATATGCGGGGGAGCTTTGGGAAGCCCCCATGGCCAGGATCCACACTGGCCAAGTCACTATCTCCATCTACACCAAGCTGCAGAACAAGGAGATACAGACCACGGAGGCTCTACGTAGGGCCAAGTTGAAGTTTCCTGGCCTCCAGAAAATCCATATTTCCAAGAAATAAGGCTTTTCTAAGTTAACACAGATGAGTTTTGAAACATGGTAGAGGAAAAGAGGCTCACCCCAGATGGCTGTGGGGTCAAGTATATCCCAAATCATGGCCCCCTGGGCAAATGATAAGCCCTATGCTCATGAGCACAAAAGATCTGCCCTCTTGTTAGGCATGCAAATAAAAATCACATTCTTCTTCAAAAAAAGAGAGATCAATTCTAATTTTTTTGGCCTGAAGTAAACAGAGTACTCATATTGCCCTGTGTTCACAGTGTGGTTTAATTTGTAATTTTTTCTTAAAAAAAAAAAGACTAATTCTGTCTGGGTTGAAATACCCCAGTGAGGCAAGAAAACTCAGGTCTATCCACCCCCTTCCCTACCTGAGCGCTTCTTCCTCCACATCACAGCTGCAGCCACAGCAGCTCCAGTGAGCACAGCTCCAAGGACCACACCAGCAATGATGCCCGTGGTGGGGATGGAGGACTGTGGAGTTGGCACTGGAAGGGAAGGTCAGACCCTGAGCCCCAGGCCTCATCCTGACCCTCTGAAGTTCTCAAGAAGGGCTCCTGATGCCCCTGAACAGAAGCTCAGTGTTCACATCCCCTCCTTACCCCATTTCAGGACTCCAAGCTCCAGCAGCCCCTCATGCTGCACATGGCACACATATCTCTGCTCCTCTCCAGAAGGCACCACAACAGCCACCCACTTCTGGAAGGTTCCATTCCCCCCAGGCCTGGTCTCAACCCACTCCATGTCCTGAGTCAGGTTCTCCCCATCTCGCTGCCAGGTCAGGGTGATGTCCGCAGGGTAGAAGCCCAGGGCCCAGCACCTCAGGGTGACCTCATGGTCAGAGGTGGGGTGATGGGTCACACGAGTCACTGGAGGATCTGAAAAGAAGGGTTAGAAAATTCAGGAACTTTATATGTCTTGGACTACTTGAAGCAGAGCTTACGTGACCATCCTGAGAGTGGACAGGACAACTGGGGACGGGAAAGTGAGCACAAAACCCAGGCAGCAGCCTGGACATAGGCATCAAGGATAATTGCTATTCTTTGGAAATTTCTAAATTAGAATGAGAGATTGTAGTGTAGGAAGCAGGTCTCTGAGAGGGAGACCGGGATTTCTGGTCCTGGCCTACTGGAGGCCCAGTGACCCAGAAAAACTGTACTGGGACCTCAAACATATTGGGTGAAGGACCAATCACAAGGCCTGAGAAAGTCCCCCAGGGTTCCCAAAGGCACTCCAGAGTCAAGGGGACTCCGACCCGTTTTTTCGGAGATGTCTCCTCCATTCCTTGAAAGACTGGATCCCTTCCTTGTCCAGAAAGACGGGCACTCTGGGCAAGTCGCTCTCCGGTACCCAGTTTGAACACTCAGGTAGATTCCTCCATCTTGTGACCCACTGTAGGGATGGTGCTGACCCTATTTTTCATCTCTCATAGAGGGATGCCTGCTCCAGCCACTGGGGCGATCAAGAAGGTACCCCATGGCCCCTCATACCTGAGCGCAGCAGAGTCTCCTTCCCCTTCTCCAGGTGTCTGAGAAGCCACTGCACACATTCCCCGCCCAGGCAGGCCCTGAAGTGCTCCGCCTGACTCTGCACCTCCCACTTGTTCCTGGTGATCTGAGCCGCCGGGCCCGCCGCGGTCCAGGAGCGCAGGTCCGGGTTCAGGGCGATGTACTCGGCGCCGTCGTAGGCGAACTGACAGTATCCGCGGAGCAGGAGCCCGTCGGGCCCCTTGCAGCAGCCGCACATCCACTGGTAGGTGTGGGAACCTGGACGCCGCGCCCCGCGGTTAGCCCCGCGCGCTCGGCCCTGCCCGGCGTCAGCCCCGCCCAGGGAGAGGCCCTCCCATCGGTTTTCGCCCACAGGAAAAGAACGTGCGCGCCACTTCTTGGGGGGGTGGGTCCTGTTGGGAGACCCCGGTGATGCTGAGACCCGGAGCCTCGGGGCAACCCTAGGGGACCGCAGAACTGGGCCCGGCCCGCGGAGCTCACCCGCCGCGCTCTGGTTGTAGCAGCCGCGCAGGGCGCCCAGACCCGCGCGGAAAGCCCGTGCGGTGTCCTGGTAGATCCTGGTGTTCTGGTCCCGGTACTGCTGCCCCAACTGCTCCACCCAGGGCGCCCGCGGCTCCTCCCTCGGACCCGGAGAGTCGCTGTCGAACCGCACGAACTGCGTGTCGTCCACGTAGCCCACGGCGATGAAGCGGGGCTCCCCGGGGCCCCCGAGGCCCGGCCGGGACATCGCGGTGTAGAAGTAGCTCAGGGAGTGGGCGCCTGGGGGCGGGAGGGAGACCCGGGCTGACCCTCCGCCCCGCGCGCGCGCGCGGACGGCGATGGGGCCCGGGGAAGGATCCCCTAAGAGAGAACAGGAGCGGCGAGATAAGGTCGGGAAACGGGAAGGAGGTACGAGAAGGGTGCGGGAGTTGGGTGGGCAGGGGAGGGTCAGGGTGTGGAGGGGGGCGAGGTCTCCGAGCCCGGGTCGAGGGGTACGCTCCGGGACACCCCTTCCTCCCTTTGCTCCTTCCTCCGCAGAAGCCCCTTCCTCCCGAGTCCACACTCACCGTCCGAGGCCTCGCTTGGGGCCGGGAACCCCAAGAGCAGCAGGAGGAGTGCTAGGGCCCCCATTAAGCAGATGCTTCTTGCCTTGAAGAATTTTGTAACCGGGAAGCGCGGTGTCGCCGATTGGCGTCTCCAGAAACTTACAGCCACTGGGAGTAGGAACTGGGCATCGTCGTGAGTATCCAGGCAGACCCGAGACAGAATGAAAAGTGAAAGTGGGAGATGGGTTCCACGTAAAACTGAGCCGCCCTGCCCCGGTGGCCCTGACCTGGGATTTTGCGCGGATTCCTGTTCTCCAGCAGGGGGGACTCTCACACCGTCTCCCAGAACCCTGAACCCAAGCGGTCTGAGGGAACCAGATAGAGACCCATGGACTGGGGCTCAGTCCCTCTTCCCTCCACTTCCCTTTCTAGAATAAGTCTCACTGACACTGAACCTGAATCCCTGCCTACCCCATATCCCTGGACTCTTGTAGAAAACTCACCCCCAGGAAGGCCACACGGCTGTTCCCATCTTCTAGTACCCAAGTGCGTTCTTTGCTCTTGGCCCTGCATTTTCAGCATCAGCAATGTGAAGTATCCTCTTCACGTTGACTCCGTCTCCCGCTGAGTCCCTTTGCTCAGGAAGAGCACAGACATTTTAAACACCCACCTGATTAGGACAGTTGAACTTAGGGTACTCTTCCTATATTGAGGTCAACTGGTTGAAGACCTTCACAAAATCCCTTCACAACAGCGCCTACATCAGTGTTTGAATGGGGGGAGGCAGGTAATAACTAGAGGGTAGTTATTGTGGCCCATCATAGCCTCTGTCTGGCTGACCTGGTTCAATTGCATCACAGTTGGGAACTGAAGTTCAAGTTCAAGTAAGAAGATTGCTTAAATCGTAAAATATATCTTATTAGCTATGAAAATTCTTAAATCTTAAAATCAAGTGATATGTTTAATAGAGAGAAAATCATTGTTAATATAGAGCAAATCAAAATCAAAGTGCAACACTTCTCTCTTTGGATACTGTATTAGTTGTGTGCCACCCATAACAATTTACCCAAAAAAAAAGCAGCTAAAAGCAATAAGTGGACCTCCCCGTTGCGCAGCGGTTGAGCGCTGGGTTGCGAAGCTGCCTGCAGCCTCTGCAGCGCCAGATCAATCCCCGGCTGCTCCCGGGCCACCGGAGGGAGGAGGGTCCCACATGGCGCACCTGCCGCCCGCTGCTCCCCTCAGCAGTGTACTTCGGTCCCTCTGCCTGCTCTGCTCCCCGCTCTGGCTCTGGTGAATTCTCTCACCCTCCCGCACTTCTGACTCTACCCAGTGCTTGTATAAATAAATAAATAAATCTTTAAAAAAAAAAAAAAAAGGCAATAAGTGAGTAATATCTCCCGCAGTTTCCCAGAGTCAGGAATCCAGGAGAGTTACCTGGGTGTTTGTGGCTCAGAGTCTCTCTCAAGACTGCAGTCAAGTTGTAGCCAAGACTGCATCACTGAAGGCTTGACTGGGGCTGGAGGATTTGCAGGGAAAATGACTCACTCATAGCTCTATTGGAAGAAACCTCCATTTCCAGCCACATGGACCTTTCCACATGGGCTGTTGATGACCCAGACACTGGCTTCCCCAGAGCAAGCAATCTGAGAGAGAGCTACCCAGATGGCAGCTGCACAGTCAACACCAGTACATCAACCTTACTCTCAGAGAAAGGAATTAAGCTCCACCTCTGGAAGGGAGGCCTATCTGGGAATGGACACACATGTTTAAAAACAAAATCAAAATTCAATATTATTTCAGGATTTTGTGAGTCAAGTGTTTCTTTGATCTGATTATTTGTTTTATGATTAATGATCACTTTGAAACAGAGAAAGAGGACACAAAATATTTCTGAGCTTTTCTTGCAAATGAAGAGAAGAGAAAGGGCAGGAGAGTGTGCTGCAGTGTGGGCACTTTGGTGGTGGGATAACTATGGTGACTGTACCTGAGGAGAGAAAACCTATATTGTGGAAAAATAACAAAAGATACTTAATGAATAAATAATAACATGCTATTTTTAGCCTTTCTTAATGATTCAGTCATTTTAAAACATTTAAACTTTCGTTTTTGACTTCTCTAAAAGGAAACAATTGTAGGTATCTCTTTTGTGAAGATTTTCAGTGTTTCAAATAAGAATGTGTATTTCCCAATCAAATCTTTAAAAAGTGAAAAAAAATTAAAGCATGTCTGTTGTTCCATTCATAATTTCTGTCCTAGAACTAGTAACTTAAAAATTTTTCCAAAATAAGGTATTAGTGATGTGCTTTTCCAATTCTGTATATGTATTTAATCCTGTGAGGTTAAATGTAAACAATGCATGAAATCCTTCACCAGGTAGACTTGCCTTGGCCACTGTAGACAAGAAAATTTAAGGAGTTGTGATTAAGTAAATACCTGCAGAAGAGAATGGACACTTACCTATGAAGCCACCATTGGCACCTCTCCTGATCCCATCCCCAATGTAACCTCCATCTTGAGACTCATGTGTACTACTCTCTTGTGTTCCTCTAAATAATTTTACAGTAAATATATATATATATATATATATCCCTACTCCATATAGTATTTTAATGTCTGTTTTTAAAGTTCATATACAGGACCTCCCTGGTGGCGCAAGGGTGAAGCACAGCACTATGAAGCTGTCCGCAACCTCTGCAGCACGATTCGATCCCCGGCCAGGGAGCTACCCACATGGCACAGCAGACCTCACCTGTCTTGCCCACTGCTCCCCTCAACAGTGTATTTTGGTCAATCTACCTGTTCTGTTCTCCACTCTGTCTCTGGTGAATCCTCTCACCCCCCACACACACCTCTGGCCTGTACCCCAGTCCTTGTATGCACAAATAAATAAATCTTTTTAAAAAATAAAGTTCAATTACAGTGCAAAAAGGTGTGTATTCTTATGTGATTCTGCATTCCATGGAGGGGAATTTTCTCTCTGGATGAGGTCAAGTTCATTATATTTACTGCTGACATTTCACATTTTATGAATATACACAATTTTGCTATCTTCCTATTGACATATCTGTGATTGATTCCAGATTTTGTCATAAACTTTAGTGCAGATGTCTGCTGGGGTACATAGGCAAGAACTTCCCCAGAGTAGAAGATGAGAAATAGGACTACTGGGTTCCATGGGAACCCAAGCCATGCTAATATGACCCAAAATATGTGTACAAATAAAACTTTATGAGGAAAGCATTGAAAGTTTAAGTTGCTCCTGTGTTTGTTCTGAAAATAAAGCAAACCCAGTTGAAGGCAAAAAATAAGGACTGAAGGTCACATTTTTATTGCAAAGTAACCAGAAGTTTCTTTTCAGACTATTACTTTCCTCTACTTTTATTTACTTATTTTTTAAGATTTATTTATTTACAGACATAAGAAATGGAAGTGTAAGCCAGAAGTGTGGGGGGTGAGAGGATTCATCAGAGACAGAGTGGGGAGTAGAACAGGCAGATCTACTGAAATACACTGCTGAGGGGAGCAACGGGTGAGACAGGAGGGGTCTGCTGTGCCATGTGGGTAGCTTCCTGGTCAGGGATCCAACTCGTGCTGCAATGGCTGGAGATAGCTTGATAGTGCTGAGTTTTTAACCCCTGCACCACCAGCGAGGCACTGCCTCTACTTTTATTCAAAAGTTAGCATTATACTTTTAACATGTACACATAGATAATGCTTTCTCTTAGCATAGTATTATTTTATAAGTTTGAAATATCTGATAATTAGAATAAAAGAAGGAATGAAAAAAGAATAGATAATAGAAAATAATGAAACAAGCAGAGGAGAGAAATTGGAAACTAGATAACATTTTGGAGGTTTAGGAGATAAAAGAGATGTAAGCAACACGTATAGAAAATAAAAGCTTAAGAGATCCTGATTAATTATTGTTCTGCAACAAATTAGCCTAATATTTAAGTAACAAACATCTTAAAATAACAAACATCTGTTCACTCAAAGACATAATATAAAGATAAGCAACATGGAGTAGGTGTCAGTGAGAGAAACTGGATAAAGAGAAGTATTTTGTGGGCCTCCCTGGTGGCGCAGCAGTTGAGTACTGGGCTGCAAAGCTGCCCACAGCTTCTGCAGTGCCGGTTCAATCCCCGGCCGCTGGGGAGGGTCCCACATGGCACGCAGACCTCTCCTGCCGCGCCCACTGCTCCCCTCAGCAGTGTATTTCGTCAGTCTGCCTGCTCTGTTCCCTGCTCTGGGTGAATTCTCTCACCCTCCCGTGCTCCTGACTGTATCCAGTGCTTGTATAAATAAATAAATAAATAAATCTTAAAAAAAAGAAAGAAAGAAAGAAAACTTGGCCAACACAATGAAAGGGGGAGGATAATAAACACATAAAAAAACTTTAAAAAAAAAAAAGAAGGATTTTGCAAGATGGAATAAGGGGTTATTGGTGAAGAGATGGAAATGATTTTGTTGGTTCAAGTCCCACAAGAGCCAGATGCCAAGATGGGGGCAAAAACAGCTGTATTTTTTTAGGGAAAACACCTGTCAGAGAACATGGAGAAGGAGCCAGAAAACTGGGAGAGCCAGCAGACCAAGTTGCAAGTCTGACCCCAAGTGATGGTGAGAAGAGAGGTTTGTTGAACTGTCCTAGACTAGCAGAAAAATTACGTGAAGTTGAGCAGGCCACAGGGAGTCCTCCGCACAGCCGGCCATCAGAGGGGTCCCTGTGTGCCAGGAGCAGGCTGCCTCAGTGTCTCTGCTGAGACAGTCACCATCTGGGAAACAGCACAGGGACACAGGATTTCTGGGCCAAAACTGCATGAACTTCAGCACACAGGAGCAGGAGTCCTTGGGGCTTACCTGAGGACCCAGACCTCCTACCTGATCAGTGTAGGCCCTTCAGTTATGGACTGATCATATCCACCCCCAAGCCATGGCAGTCAGGAAGAACTAACCACTGGATCACTTTGATCTTGGACTTCAATCACCAGAACTGTAAGCAATAATTTCTTTTTTTTTGTTTAAGTCACCCAACCAATCACATTTAAGAGCTTTCCTCAGTGTGGATGACTACACATGTGCATTCACAATTACAGGGAAAAAAGGAAGGAACCCCAGTCTATCACCGGCTTCTCCTGCCCATGTGTGTGACAGCAGC
>NW_023602073.1:43764617-43789763 GCF_014898055.3 Talpa occidentalis | reverse complement strand
GAAAAGCCTGACACTATTTACCTTATAGCACCAAGACCTTTGTCCCGGCCCTGGGTCTGGGTCTCTGATTCTCAGACATTTTCATTACAGGAGCTCTGCACGCAGTCTTACAAATTCCCAAAGACCCTGAAGTTTAAGTGGAAGTTATCAGGTTTTCCTGTCCTCCCGCCATTAGCATCCATGATGGACGCCTGTGGGCTTACCCCGTGCCTGATGGCTGTACCTGGAGCATGATGCTGGCCTGCATGAGTGGGAGCACCTGAGCCCAGACTGAGCCTATACGGCAGAGGCAGAGGACTGTGTGGCCCAGGGCAGTGGAAACCAGCAAAGAGACCACAAGAGAGTGCAGAAAGAGAAAGATTCTCTAGGCTGGAGATCTACCAGCTTCCTGCCTCCAGCCCCCTGCCTGCCCTGTACCTGGTCGCCTCTCTCCAAAGGGTGTAGAAAGATCATTCAAAGCCTGAAAAAGCCACTGAGGGCTCTGGGACTCCTCCTTTACCTGTCTCCTAAATCAACAGAGAGCCTGCTCTGTGCCTTCCTGGCACTACAGACCCCCAAGTATAATTTTATTTGGGTATAACAATTAATCTTTAATATACAATGAATAAAATTATAATAAACATATTTTTAATTCATTTAGGATATTATGAATAATCCATTGCATGTTAATTGTTTTTTTTTAAAATTTATTCATGCATACAAGAGGCTGGGGTACAGGCCAGAGATGCTATGGGTGAGAGGATTCACCAGAGACAGAGTGGGGAGCAGAACAGGGGGATCTACTGAAATACACTGTTGAGGAGAACAGCGGGGGAGGCTGTGCCATGTGCTGTGCCATGTGGGTCACCTACCTGGCCTGGCTGGGGATTGAACCTGTGCTGCAGTGGCTGCTGATAGCTTTACAGTGCTGTGTCTTAACCCCTTGTGCCACCAGGGAGGCCCCATGTTAATTGCTTTAAAGAAAAATAACTTTCTGAAAATAATCACAGTAGTGAGAAAGTTTATATTTTGCAAATGTCATCTCTGTCTCATTAGATGTTGAATTTTCATATTTTCTTTTGCATTTAGTCTCGTTTTGGTTGGTCAATGGAAAAATATACGGCCTTAAAGAAACATGTAGGAGTAGCATTTTATAATCTTTTAGGATAATTCTGAGTATTCAACTTTGTTACAACTTTGATAGTAAATTTAAACGAGTGGTAGTTTTTCACTTTTTTTCAAAGAGACACCTCATACACTATCACTAATGTTTTCTATTCTGTTACATTAATTCTATAGTCCTCTCTTGCATATTAATGGCTCTTGAACCAATATATGATTTTATAGGTAATGCATTGTTTCACTAGGTTATATGAGCATTGTGTTTCTAGACTCAACTTTTATTAGATTCTAGAATCAAATTTTAAAAATCATATATATTTTATATTCCAAAAGATCCCAAGGAAAAATCATTTGTACAGAAAATTGTCAAGCTTATAGTGATGGAACACAATTTTCTAATACCTGGTTTTCTAGTACCTGGGTTTACATTTTATCAAGACTCCAGGACTCCTCCTGGAGAATAACAATTAGAAAATCAAGTATAGGAAGTAAAACAGGATGTCTCTGAGATTCAAGAAATGGGGAACATGGAAGATGGGGACATCTGTCTTCTTAAAAATTAATTACTATCAGTTGTCAACTGTCAGATTTTTCTTTTCTTTTTTTTTGTCAGATTTTTCTTAAAGGGACAAACTCACATTCAATTTCTAGAAAGTGCCTACAAGTTAACTAAATCTGTATGATGATACTTTTGTCATTCATTCCTTCAAATGAATGGTATTGCCTAAAAAATGAGTCTATGTAACCTCATACAAATTGTTTTTCTTAGAACCTGGTACTTTAGACTGTAGCAGAAGGGATTTGTATGTACTGAGCTTACTTTGTGTCCAGATTCTTTCTCTCAGGCTTGAGGAGATGCTCCCTGCTTTCCTGAGCCTCCCTGGCAAGGGCCCCACAGCTCTTCATACTGGACAGGGTGGTCTTTGTCCACGTCCCTGCTCCCTCCCTCCTGCTCCTTCCAGTGCAGCCCTTCTCCTCTGGGCTCAGGTGCTGGCTCTGCCTGTGGAAGGTTGACAATGATGTCGCATCACCAAAGTTGAGGCCTCATTTCGGTCAACACTTTGCTATTTCTCATTGTTAACAACAGCTGACAATGATCTAGTCCGAAAATATTTTCCTCCTCTGGGTCCTGAGATTTAGGATCAGTTTAGTTTAAATGACAGGACATTTTTTCAATGAAATTAAATCATATGATATTCTGAAAAATATAATGCAAACACCGTGCCCTGATCTAATCAAAATTATAATGTATTATATTGGGAGGATTAGGTTGTGTGAAAAAGGAGTCAATTCACTAAATGAAAAACACAAAACTCAACAGAGTCCTGGAAGGATGGTATTTGGAGGCAGAGAGTAACAATTAGAGAATAAAGTAAAGAAAGTAAAACAGGTTGTCGCTGAGATTCAAGAAATGGGGAACATGGAAGATGTGGACATCTAGCTTCATAAAAAACTCTGTACAAGTATTGGACTTTTAAAATTAAGTACGGGGCCTCCCCAGGGGCGCAGCAGGTTGAGCGCAGCTCTCTGAAGCTGTCCGCAGCCTCTGCAGCGCAGGTTCGATTCCCAGCTAGGCAGGGAGTTTCCCACATGACGCCACAGACCTCTCCTGACATGCTGCGCTGCTCCCCTAAGGTTGTTTGCCTGTTCTGCTCCCTGCTCTATCTCTGGTGAATCCTCTCACCCTCCCATGCCCCTGGCCTGTACCCCAACTCTTGTACAAAAATAAATAAATCTTAAAAAAAAAAAAATTAAATACATATATATTTTAAAAAATAAAATAGGACAATTAAAACAATATAGTGCATAGAAGTTCTGTGAATGTGATCTCCCTTTCAGTATCTCATTATACATAAAGGTTTTGGCCCCAGTTGATTGTGGGAAACTGACATCTTGGAAAAAGAAACTGCACCACCTGCATAGGGGTGACCAGGATGTGGAGCAACAGGGACCTCCACTCACTGCTGGCAGGAACACCAAATAGCACAGTCTCTGTGGAAGTTATCTGACAGCCTCTTACAAAGTGAAGTACAGACTTACTCTAGAACCTGCTGATCACCCTCCTAGGTGTTTACCCAACTCATCTGAAAAGTTATGTTTGCACAAAACCTGCACATGAACATTCATAGAAGAGCACCCCTTAAGTGTGGGCTCCACATAGTGACACCTTCCAAAGACTGCAGCATGGAAAGGGACATAGAGAAGAAAGAACTTCCCAGGGAGGAAGTGGGAGACCAACCACAGGCAGGGGGGAAGTTGACCTCATCAGTGAGGATCAAGTGCATTTTTTCCCCCTTACTGTGTTGTTGAAAATGGCTGTTCCTGTGTGTGGTCTCTTCTTCCAGCCCATCACCCCGTCAAGCAGTACATTCTACACAACCCCTGAGCAGCGCTCCCCTAATGCCAAGACCATCAAAAAAACCAAGAAGAATCTGAGAGACTGACTCAGCCAGAGGAGCTCAGGAGACACGACTGGGATTTGCTTAATGCGGTATCAGGATGGGAGCCTGGGACAGAAAAAGGAAAAAAAAAAAAAATCTCAAACTAATGACATCCAAATAAGCGTGGGGTTTAGTAACAACATATCTGTATCAGCTCAGTAGCTGTGCAAACATTGAAGGAGGAAGTTAGGAAATAGGTACAAGCAGGGGACCCCAAGCCTCAAGCCCATTTCTCAAACTGAACAATCAGTGGGAACCCGGGCGGGCCCCCCAAGCCCAGATGTCTCAAACTTATTTATCAAACTAAATGGGAAACAGTGGATGGGCGTCAGGGCCACCAACCCAGTTTACAATGAAATGTGCAGGACACTGACAAGGACAGGACGCTGAGGCCACAGACCAAAGCTGGTTCTGGGGAGACAGGCCAGGGAACATGGACAATTCAATGGGCCTCAGGGCCTTAGGAGACCCACGGACCCCAATCAATCAGCAAGAGACACAATGTGGAGATACCCAGTGGCCAAACACCTCCAGTCCTTGCCCACTATACCCATATAAAATCTTGCTTTTAGGTCCCTCAGAAATAGCCCCCTGGGGACCCCTTTCTACTTAGAGAGCTTTCCTGTCCTTCTATCTGTCAGCAAATGTCTTGCTTTCCTGTCTAACTACAAAAGAACTGAGAGACCCCCCCACCCCAGTAGTCCCCAGGCCCCCAGGCCCTATTCATGATGAAAGTGATATAAATTGTTAACAACAGAGGACATGAGTGAGGGCGTTACAGGGACTCTGCTCATTTTACAGGTTTTCTGTACATTATAAATTACCCTAAAACAACAATATTTATTTCGAAGAATTGCCCTCAGGAATGCAGACTGATCCACTCCCTGTGGAAAATAATGTTCAGGTTTCTCAAAACATTAAAAATGATAGAGGATATTATTTAGCAATTCTACTCTTTGCTATTTAGCCAAAGATGCAAAAACACCAACCTGAAAAGATGCACGCGTCCTGTGCTCACTGCAGCACCCTGAACAGTAGCTGAGTTATAGGAACAGCCTAAGTGCCCAACAGCAGAGGAGTGGGGTAAGAAGATGTGGCATATATACTCAGTGGAGTATTACTCAGCTATAAAAAGAAATAAAATCTTTACATTTGCAACACCATGGATAGAACTGGAGGGGATAAGGCTAAGTGAAAACAAACAAACAAACAAACAAAAAACCCTGGACACTTGACTGCAGAAATGAGGCTACTAGAGGTGGACAGCGAGTGTGGGGTGGGCACAATGGATCTGGTAAAGGACTCTGGGTGTTGTGGTGGAGGGGGTGTGTGGTCACATAGATCCAAAGAGATGTGAAATTATTCCCCTAAATCACACACAGTACTGCAAACCATTGTTACTTCAATTAAAAAAAAATTAAAATAGCTCTTAGGAAAGGCACAGGGAGTGGAAGGGTAAAGCATCTGCTTTTCAGTCTCCAGGGTGTTGTCATCAAGGGGCTGCAGAGAGAGGCTGTGGGACAGAAGATGGCGCCTCAGACACAGGGGAGCTCCAGAACTTCCTCTCCTCTCCTCCACTCCCCCCACCCCAGCCTGGTGCCAGGGCTGCTATCAGGGCATTGTCACCCCCTCCCTGCAATGATGCTCAGCCCCAGCTCACCCTCTCACTCACACCCATCCTCTCCCCTGGCTGGGCAGACTAGGAAAGTGCCGCAGCGCCCCCGTGTGGCCATGGGGTGAGGACGCGGCCCAGAGCCTTTAGTTCTTTCCAGGATCTCCCTGGGTTCCTGCAGGAATGAATTGTGCATAAAGGTTATCCTTTATCCAGTCTCACATTCTATGTCCAAATTTTTCCTAAATTACACACAGACAGAGATGGCTCCTGTCCATCAATAACCATACTCTTTGGTTCAGGCGGGAGCACATCCCAGGACATAACAGCTGGTTCCCAGGATCACAGTGAGCCCCATAAGCAAGGCAGGTGCCCTCAGTCTCTGGGATGAGATCTTGACCCCAGGAGTCCCTGTCGCTTGTTCCTGTTGCTGATTTCAGGGATGAAGTCTCCTCCTCCAGGGAATCAACTCTGAATGATACAGGGCAGGAAGGGGCACAAAAACTGACCAAGGGCACTGACCCAATAGTTTACTGGTCACTGCCTGGATTCTTCACCAGTGGCACAACTGCAAGACTATTCAGGTTCAGAGAACAACAATAATGGAATTTATTTAACAAGTCAGGGAAAAACAAGAGTTACTGTGGCCAAAAATGACCGTTTACCTCACCTGAACCAGTGTCCAGTGTTTTAAAATGCTAAACACAAAAGCTCCCAAGATGGCCTCTTCCACCACTGAGGGCCTGGAGCACATGGCAGCCCGATTATAGGTCGGGATCCAACTCACAAAGACAACAGAAGACACAACAGGAAATGTTCCCAGAGCTGCCGAAATACTCCAGCGCAGCACCAGACAAGCAACACCAAAGCAGCAGCTGCAGCAGCCGAATGACCAGACAAATGGCCACACTCACAGTTCAGTAAGGCACTCAGCTCTGGGCCTTCGCTTTCCCTGCCAGGCTGTAAGAGCAGCTAAACCAGGAACAGTTTCAGTAGTTCAATTACTTGCAAAGCCTCTGAGCTTTTCCTCTCTGAGCTTGGCTGCTGGAGGTCTCTCCACATCCTTCAGAGGCCCACAACAGCCTTCTGGAAGATCTGCATGGTGGGCACAGAAATCGCTGACCCTGGAATCACTGAAGATCCAAAAATGCTGAAATCCCTAACACTGAACCTGAGGTCTGCTTCTACAGTTCCTTATATTTCTTTTGTTTTAAATTTAATTAATTAATTTGATTTTTTATTAATTTTTTCTTACACTGTTGTAGTCCTCATAGTTTTCTACCACTGTGTCACCTATGAACCATGACCATATTCCTCCCCTTCACCACCCCCCCTTGCTGGATGCCTCATTTCTATGGTCCACTTGCTAGCTTTGACATCTTTTTTAATTAATTAATTTATATTTTTACATCATTGTTCATATTTTTAAAAGATTTATTTATTTATGCATACAAGAACTGGGGTACAGGTCAGACGCGTGGGAGGGTGAGAGGATTCACCAGAGACAGAGTGGGGAACAGAACAGGCAGACAGACCGAAGACACTGCTGAGGGGAGCAGTGGGCGAGACAGGAGAGGTCTGCCCCGCCATGTGGGTTTCTCCCTGGCAGGCAGGGAATCGAACTGGTGCTGCAGATGCTGTGGACAGCTTCTCAGCGCGGCCCTCAACCGCTGTGCCACCGGGGAGGCCCTCATTGTTCATTTTTAAACAATGTTTGTTTGTTTGTTTCCCTCAGGTGTAGTCCCCATAGAATTTCCTCCACCAATTCACCCGTGTGCCATCACCACAGTCCCCGGTGCTCCTCCCTCCCTCTCTCTGATCCTGCTCGCTCTCCCCCTCTGATCCCTGTCCCCACCTCTCACCACCCACACTGGATGTCTCTGATTAATAATTGTCTGTTTGTTTTTGTTTTGTTGTTATTCCCCCCCATGTCTTTTTTGGTTCCCTTATATTCCTCCTAGAAGCAAAACCATCCAATATTTTTCTTTTTCCTTCTGACTTATTTCACTGAGCATAATTCCTTCTAGCTCCATCCATGTTGTTTCGAATGGCATGAGTTCATCTTTTTTGGTTGCTGAATAGTGTTCCACTGTGTATATGTACCACATCTTCTTGATCCAGTCATCTATTTTTGGGCATTTGGGTTGTTTCCATAGCTTACCTATTGTAACAAGTGCTGCAGTAAACAGGGGTATAGGTGTTCTTTTGAATGAAAGTTTTTGCATCCTTTGGGTACATCCTTAGGAGTGGAATTGCTGGGTTGTATGGTAGCTCCATTTTTAGTAGACTGAGGAACCTCCAGACAACTCTCCATAGTGGTTGGACCAGTTTGCACTCCCAACAGCAATATAGGAGAGTTCCTTTTTCACCACATCCTCTCCAACATTTTCTGTTGCTAGTTTTTTTTTATATGTGCCATTCTCACTGGTGTAAGGTGGTATCTCATTGTGGCTTTGATTTGCATTTCCCTGATGATAAGGGATGTTGAGCATTTTTTCATATGCCTGTTGGCCATTTGTATTTCCTTTTTGGAGAAATGTCTTTTGAATTCTTCTGCCCATTTCTTGACTAGATTGTTTACTTTGTTCTTGTTAAGTCATGTGAGTTCTTTGGAGATCTTTGTGATCAGTTCCTTATCAGTTGTACGGAGTGCCAAGATTTTTTCCCAATCAGTGGGGTGTCTCTTTGTTTTGGTTAATGTCTCTTTTTGCTGTGCAGAAGCTTTTCAGTTTGATGTAATCCCAGGTGTTCATCTTTTCCTTCACTTTCTTTGCTTTGGGTGATGAGTCTCCAGAAATAAAGCCACAGATATATGGACAAGTCATCTTTGACAAAGGAGCAAAGAATAGGCAATGGAACAAGGACAGTTTGTTCAATAAATTGTGCTAGGAAAACTGGGTCAACATAAGCAAGAGAATTAAAGCAGACCACTACCTCTCACCGTGACAAAAATAAATTCAAAACGGATGTAAGATCTGGACATAAGACTTGAAACCATAAAATATAGAGGAGAAAATATAGGTAAAACACTACAACACATGCATCTCAACTTATATTTCTTATCAGTCTTCACCCCAGCCCATACTGGAGCTATCTGTCCTTACCAGCACCTCCCTCTAGGGGGCTCCACCTGTAACAGTCTTAGGCTTCAACCAGTGGTTACATAAACCTTCCACCCCTAGGATTGGTCAGAAGAGGGCCAGGATCTCCTCCTGCCCCAGGGTCATTGACTAGGGAGGCTCCTGGAGGAGTGAGGAGAGGTAGGATGCAGGTGTATAGGGAGGGAAGGAGGCCAACAGGTGTGAAAATGGAGGAACCCAGAGGGGTGGGGCAGGGAAGGGTCAGCTAAGTGGATGCCTGGGTGGGAGGGCTGGTCTGTGTGGGGAGAGCCCAGGGGCTTCTGGCTGGGGCTGGGAGAGTCTCTACTTTACCTTGAGTGACAATTGCACAGGGTTTAGCTCTATACTTAGGTTTAAGGGTTTCTGCATACTTAGAGCTGTGGTGTAATTCAAATACACATGGAAAAAAGGGAAAAAAGAGGGGTTAATTTAGGGACTTCCCCTCTTCCAGAGAAAGCCCCCCTTATGCTGAATCAAGTTGCCCAGAGAGGGGGAGACAAGCTGCCCAGAGAGGGGGAGCACAAGGCCTATGCCACCTGAAGGGGCAGCCCTGTACCCTCACCCTAGATTCCAGAGCCCCTTCCCTGTGCTGGGACCTCACAGCCAGGTCTGAATCCATCTCAGCTCACAGCCCTCTAAGCCACGAGAAATGTCTTTGCACAGAAGAGTTTATTGGAGAAGGCTCTCAAGGTAGTCAGTGGGATCAGCACTCCAAACAATACACTCCCTGGATGGGGGAGTGCTGGGATGTAAAAGGGGTGAAGGAATGTGAGGGAGGGGCAGGCCCAAGGAGGAGCCCATGTCTAGGTGACAAGAGTCAAGAGTTTAGGGAAAGACAAATAAAAATGATATGTCATCACACACTTACTAGCAGGCAAATATCAAAAAAAACTCATAGAAACAAGTCCTGACCAGGAGCAACTGGAACCCTCATTCATTGTGGCAAGATACAAAGTGGCACTGTCACTAGGGAAGGGATTTGAAAGCTTCTTTTAAAGTCAAACACAGACCCACCATACAGCCCAGTGAGCACTGCCCCAGCTATTTACCCAGCTAATCTGAAAACTTATATTTGCACAAATACCATACATGCATCTAAATGTTTATAGCAGAACCACCACTGTGTGTGAGCTGCCCATACTGACTTCCTTCCAAAGATATGGAAAAAAAAAACACACACAAGAAATGGAAGAAAAAGTGTATAGCATGTGACATGCCTACTGGAGAAGAGCACTTCACCTCTATCACCTTCTTTCTCAAAATCACAGCCCCAGTGAAAAAACTCAAATTTAGCGACATTATTCCTGGGCGGCCTCTCCAGTGTCACTGTTACCAAAAAATGGAAAGTCTGAGAAACTGCCTGAGCCAGAGGTGCATAAAGGAGACATGGCTGGAACTTATTGAGATCTTGGATGAGATCCTGGGACTTAAAAAGTAACAGTAATGAACTCCAAATAGAGCATGGTGTTTAGTAAACTTGAGTCAGTATTGCTTCATTAACTGCACAGATGCACTATGGCCATGAAAGATGTTAACTATGTGGGTATGTGGGAAAACAGTGTGGGATATAAAGGAACTCTATAATACCTTTGCAAATTATCTGCAAATACTATTTTTTTTAATTTTATTTGTATATTCCCCATACAATTGCAACCCCCTTATTTTGACCCCATTCCCTCCTTTCCCCGCCCCCCAACCCTCATAGAGTGTCTCTGGTTCATAGTTGTTTGTTGATTTTGATTTTTTCTTTCTTATAGTTAAATACCAATGAGACCATCTGGTATTTTTCTTTTTCTTTCTGGCTTATTTCGCTGAGCATGATCCCTTCCAGCGCCATCCGTGTTGCTGCAAATTGCATGTGTTTATCTTTTTGGAATGCTGAATAATATTCCCTGGTATATATGTATCACATCATCTTGATCCAGTCATCTATTTTTGGGCATTTGGGTTATTTCCAAAGCTTAGCTATTGTAAACAGTGCTGCTATAAACATAGGGGTGCAGGTGCTCTTTGGAGTTGATGTTTCTGTGTCCTTTGGGTAAATACCTAGGAGTGGAATTGCTGGATCATATGGAATCTCTATGTTTAGTAGGTCAAGAAATCTCCACACAGCTCTCCATAGTGGTTGGACCAGTTGCAAATAGTATTTTTAATGTAACTTTAAAAAATAAATAGGTTGTAGAAGGGAAAAAAGGTTTACTTTCCAGTTTTCCCAGGCATTGCTATAAAAGACTGGGGAGAGGGGTTCTGGGAAGAGAAGCTGGAAACCTCACACCCAGGGCAGGCTCCGGAGTCTCCTCTCCTCTGAGCCCTGCTTCTTTGACTCCTCACAGAGCATATCACCCCAGGACGCCGCCCTCCAGGACCCCCAACTCTGCCCACCTCAGCCCCCGCCCCGTCCTGGCGGCTCCGCCAGAATCCGGAGCAGCGCGGCAGCGCCCCCGTGTGGCCACAGGGCTGAGCACAGGAGCCCAGAGCTGCCCTTTCTCCTGCTCAGCCAGGCCCTCCCCAGGCTCCCTGGGCTCCCAGGGGCAGGACAGGGATCTGTGAATAGGAGCACAAGGTCTAGTGACAAGTGACAGATACTCAAATTACCTTCCTAGGGAGTCCTATGTACTCAGGAAAGAACCTAGTTTCCAAGTCACAACTGGTACTTACAGGAGGAATATAGAGCTTCCAAATAAGGGAAAAAAATAATAATAAAGTAAAATTCAAAATCAACAGGCAACTATGAGCCAGAGACAATCTGCAGGGTGGGGAGAAGGGAGTAGGATCAAAACAAGAGCACAAAGAACCACGGCAATAGTTCAGGGAAATTTCACAGGGACTATAACCGAGATAAAAATGCATACATTGTACAAAAAGAGGTTTGAAAGCTTCTTTTAAAGTCAAACACAGACCCACCATACAGCCCAGTGAGCACTGCCTCAGCTATATACCCAGCTAATCTGAAAACTTATATTTGCACAAATACCATACATGCATCTAAATATTTATAGCAGAACCACCACTGTGTGTGAGCTGCCCATACTTACTTCCTTCCAAAGATATGGAAAACAATCCCCTAAGTGAGGCCCACACTGACCACACTAGGAAGTGAGCCATCCTCCCTGTTCCCACACAATGACTCTGGTCACCTTCCCACAATCTTTACCCACTTCTAGCCAGACACGTCCCTTATTTACTATCACACAGTCTCCTGTCTCCCCTCCCACTAGGTCACATGTCCACAGCCCAGCAAGCTGGGGATGTTTTTAGTTCATTAAGGTTTCCTAGATGAAAAACAGCCTGTCACATAGCTGGTGCAACAATTATCAGTGGAATGAACGATCAGTGTAGAGCACTTCCCTATTTAGAAACAGTATCTTTAGTAATGTGGCCTCAGACCACTTGCGAAGCACAACCTCTACTCACAGTGACTTTATTGCTGCCTCTGCTTCTCTCACAAGCACTGGTCTTCCCTAGCCCCCCCCCCCGCCATTCCTTCTACACACACCACAGACCACAAGCATCATCCTTCAGAAAGGATAATCCTGGTTTACTGAGTCTAACTTTTCAACTGTGAGGGTCACTTTGACTCTTATTTAAAAACCCATGAATTTGGAACTGAGTCAGTATGGGATAACTACACTGAAGGACATGGTTGGGGGGCAGCTGAGAAAAAAGATATTCAACAGGAACTTAAGAGGAGAAATTATGTGATCCTTCTCTGTACTAATACCGGAACTTGATTTGTTTTCAAAAAAAAAAAAAAAAGGCTGGGAAAACATCAAAAAATAGTCCATGAAATAGTCCTAAAAGGAAGCCAAAAACTGTATTTTGGTAAGTACTTTTCCTTCCATTTAGTTCCTTTCTCAAATTTTAGGAAACTATTAATCCATCAACTCCAATTCACAAGAGTAGAAAAATAATTTCATATCTGCATTATTATTTTCAACAGGGAAGTAGACACTATTTCTTAGGAAAACACAAAGTCTAGGCAGGGGTGGAGTCAGCCCCACCCTTGCTGGAGCAGAAAAGTCATCAGGGAGAGACACAGGTCAGTGTGGGCAGGGGCCTGGTGGGCAGGGCTGGGCCAGTCTCCCCACCTCCTCACAGTATGCCAGTGAGATCACAGACACATGCAATGCCCTTTTCAGGGGATCTTGAAGTCAGGACATGTGGATAAGAAAAAATCAGTACTCCTTAGTCCCCAGCACATTGTGAAAGAAAATATCATGAACAAACTCAGGGAATCACGTAAGTGTGGACATTCTCAATAGTGCACTGTGACATCAGAATGTCCCCCTCACAGCTTCCCCATCACCTGGTCCTATCCTCTCTGCCCCAGCCCTCCCACCGCAGGCCTCCAGGGTCTCATCTTTAGCAGCTGTGAGGCACATCAGAGCCCTGGGCACTGTCGCTGCATGGGGAAGGACAAAACAGAACCTGGTTAGAGGCAAGAGAGAGGAGACCACAGGAGGGACTGATGAGATGACACCCCCATGGGCTCCATCTACACTGTCCCCAGGGGCTCAGGGACCAAATCCCTGATCCACACTTACCTGCAGCTAGGGTGCAGCTTCCTCCTTGTCCACCTGTGGGAAGAAACATTGTATGAGACCAGGGAGGAGTCAGGTCATTAAGTCCTAAAGGAATCTCCTAGTCCTCACCACAGGGAAGTTTCCAGATCTGTGACTGAAAATCCAGGACAGGACCAGGAAATTTGATGAAAGAAGATGAGGGTGCTGCACCTCCCCCTGCAGTGACCCTTAGGGCTAATGGCTTTCGCCACGGTCCCTAGGTCCGGCTGGGCAAGGAACCAGCACACAGGGGGAGAACAACAAAACTCCCTGAAGCAGGGGGAGAACAGCAAACCCCCCGAAGACATAAATAAGACAAAAGCCTGTTGAAAAATAACGACCCCAAAGAGCCACTACAGGAATGCTGACCGCACGGAACCTTATCTCACCTTCTCAAGGCCCACAAACTTTATTCTAATATAACTGTCTCTCTAAAATCTTTTCTCTTTCTAAAATCTTTTCTCTTTCTCTGTCTAAAAAGGTCATTGGTTTGCTGATTAAAAAAAAAAACATACAAAATCAAATAACTAGACTAATTCAAATAAAACGTTACTAAACTCTGTGTATTAATAAAACTGTTAGCTTAATAATTTCTCTGTTGTATACTTAGCTTTGTTAACATTAATCTTAATGATAAAAATATTACATTGTAAAAAGTAAAATTCACCCGTGCTAATTAATAGTAATTTAGTGGTAGTGAGTAGTTTAAACAAAAAGTAATCACATAAAACAAACAAAAAAAAATTAATAGCCTAACTACTTAGGAATGCGCCTGGGTCCAGATGTAAATCACTGCCCTGTCAATGATAAACTAAACCTATAAACAAACTAATTTCTTCACTGATGTTCGCCATTCCTATGCTTTTAAAAAACATATATATACTGGTCACCAACTCAAAGAAAATTACACTCAAATTTACACTCTCTCTTAAAGTGTGTCTGTTTGTCATTTCTTTCGCCGACTCCCTGACCACCCTGCACACTTCTCTCAACCCTAAGACAGCCTCATTATCTACTGCTGTACTGGTCCGCGGCAGAGGGGGTACTGGACCAACTTGCTTTCTGGAGTCTGCCCTCAGCAGGGACCTTCCCCTCTGCCATTGGCTGGGAGTCAGGGCCCATCACCAGAATTATCAAGTTAAACCATCTGTGATTCACTTTCATAAGTGCTTTACAAAAGAGTGTCAGCAATAAGCTCCAATTTGGGCAACACAAGCATGTGGATGGTACTTCCCGTTAACCTAGTAGGGCAAGTTGTCCCTGGCACTTGAAAGCCCCCAGTGGACAAGACCCCCCATTCCCTTCCCTAACCTGTGCTTCTTCCTCCACATCACAGCTGCAGCCACCACAGCTCCAGTGAGCACAAGGAGAACCAGGCCAGCAATGATGCCCACGATGAGGATGGAGGACTGAGGAGGGGGCACTGGAAGGGAAGGTTATTAGGTCAGACCCTGAGCCCCAGGCCTTTATCCTGACCCTCTGAAGGACCCTCTGAGCAGAGCATCTGTGCTCACAACCCCCCGCTCCTTACCCCATCTCACAATTCGGGGCTCCAGCAGCCCCTCATGCTGCACATGGCACATGTATCTCTGCTCCTCTCCAGAAGGCACCTCCACAACCGCCCACTTCTGGAAAGTTCCATCCCCCCCAGGCCTGGTCTCCACCAGCTCCGTGTCCTGGATCAGGTCCTCCCCATCTCGCTGCCAGGTCAGGGTGATGTCCACAGGGTAGAATCCCAGGGCCCAGCGCCTCAGGGTGACCTCATGCTCAGAGGTGGGGTGGTGGGTCACGTGTGTCTTTGGGGCAATCTAAGAAGAACGGTCAGATAAATAGGCTTGGGGTTTCTTCCACAAACACTGAAACAGCCTCACTGACCATCCTCAGAATGGACAGAACAGTCAGTTTAGAAGGAGAAAGCAGAAAACCCAAAACCTGTCTGATCTGGAAATGTGGGATGATCTCTTACTACTTAAGAAGTTCTAGAATCAGGGTGAAAGCACAGAGTAGGAAGATGCAGGTTTCCAAGGAGAACACAGACTTTTTCACATCTGGGTATATGCTAAATGAGGAATCAGATGTCCAAAAATGATGTCAGACCAAAAACAAAACCTTGACAGAGAAAATGATGGTTCCCAAGATGGTTGCTGAGTCAAATGGACCCCGTGAAGGGTCATAGCAGGGATGTTCTCCCTCCATGTCAGGAGCGACTGGATTAAACTGCCCTTCAGTTAACCAAGGGGCCTGTGGGCCAACCTCTCGCTAGCACAGGACAGGCAATCCAGGAGGACTCCCCTCTTGAGGCCAGAATGTGGACAGTGTCCCATTTCCCTGTGGGGGGCCAGTCAGAGGGTGGTCAGGCGTCCTCCATGTAGCTCACCTGTGGCTGCAGCTCCTCCTTCCCGAACTCCAGGAATCTGCGGAGCCCCTCCCGGCACCTGCCCTCTACGAAGTTCCTGAGATGCTCGGCCTTGTGTCCGCCTCCCACTTGCGCCTGGAGATCTGAGCGGCCGTCCACCGCGGTCCAGGAGCGCAGGTCCCCGTTCAGGGCCAGGTAATCCTCAGCGTCGTAGGCGACCTGACTGTACCCGCGGAGGAGGCGCCCGTGGGGCCCCACGTCGCAGCCAAACATCCCCTGGAAAGTATGAGACTCTGTCCCCGCCCCGTGTCTGTCGCCCCGACCTCCCGCCCTGAATAAACCTAAACTACAAACATAGCCAAGCGGAAGAAAGGCCCGCGGGCTCTTGGCGGGTTGAGGGTCCGGGGCGGGGGGGGGGGGGGGGGGGGGAGGGCACAGCCTTGGGATGTCAATGGACCTGATAACTCAGGGCGACCCAGCGGGGCGGTGGGATGGGGTTCGTGAGCGCCCAGGGCCCGCGGCGCTCACCGGCCTCGCTCTGGTTGTAGTAGCCGCGCAGGGTGCGCAGGTTCTCTCAGTGTCTGTGTACTCTGCGCCTCTGGTTCAGGGTCTCCTCGTCCAGGTCCTCCTGCCCCACCTGCCCCGCCCAGGGCACCCGCGGCTCCACACTCTGGCCCGGAGAGTCGCTGTCGAACCGCCCGAACTGCGTGTCGTCCACGTACCCCACGGCCATGAAGCGGGGCTCCCCGAGGCCGGGCTGGGACATCGCGGTGGAGAAATACCTCAGGGAGTGGGGGCCTGGGGGCGGGAGGGGAGACCCGGGCTGACCCTCCTCCCCTCGAGGTCCCGGGTCCCAGGGAGATGGGGCAGGGAGGAGGGACAAGGGGGTGATCATAAGGGGCAGCGGGACTAGAAGGGCCGAGACTCTGGGGGTCAAAAGGTGGCAGGGGATGGGGAGGGACAGAAAAGGACCAGGACGGGGAAGGGGTCTGGGGAGGTCAGTAGCTCCAACAGCAGTGGACCTGGACCCGGCTTTCCCTGGGTTCTGGGTCCAGGCCCAGGGTCCCCTGGCTTCTCCTTCGCCAGTGAAGGTTTCCCTCCCCACTCCTCACTCTCGGGCCCATGTCTTAGTCTGTGCCAGGGCCCCCAAGAGCAGCAAAAGGAGAGTGGAGGGCTTCTTCAGTGGCATCTGCTAGGTCTGGGGAAAATCTGAGTCTAGGCAGGTTGGGGGTTGGGAGAGGAGAAGCGGGTTGGTGGGAGTGATGCTGATTGGTTGCTCTGGAGACCCTCCAGGCTATGGGGAGTGAGAACTGGGGTGAGTCACCAGTTTCTAGGCTGGAGGATACAACACAGGTTGTGAGAGGAAGCAAAACCTGGGTGTCCTCAAGAGTAACCTCCCCACAGACACCAATATTTTATCAGAAATCTTGTGTGCACAGCCAATTTCTGAAACATAGTTTTGTTAGAGCAGGAGAGGATCATTTCTTCTAGCAAAACAAACCTCCAGGATTAGAATGAAAGACAAGAAAATAATGATTTCTCTTTATAATTTACATTTATCAAGCCTTGAAGAGCACATCGATTCCTTATATGAATAGTAGTTTAACATTACATCAAAAGTTACCAACAGAAAACATACAAGTCAGAAACCTTATAGCCTTATGGCAATCATCAACTTTCCTAAGTGTTTTGAGAACGTGAAAATAATGACCATTTCAAGTAACAGCCCTAAACCACATGTATGTGTGTAAAGAGGCGGGGCAGTCAGCTGTGAGCTTCCTGCTTCCCAGGTTTCATCTGAAATGACCCTCTCTAGTGTTTAGATTTTATTACCTTTTGGGGACTATTTGCCTCCTTGGGCTTAAGCAGAGGACAATATTAAAATCCTCACTGAGAATGTGTTGTGAATAGCTGTCTAGTTCTTTAGGCCTTAAGTGGAAATAACACACCCTGTGAACAATTCTGGCCACCCAGTGGCCCCTGAGCTGGGGCGCTGTGCTGAGAAGGGCTCTTCATGTTTCTGTTTTTTTTCCCCAACCATGTCACCCCAGTCAAACCAACTCAAATTCATTCATAAAACACCTGAGCAGTGCTCCCCCAAAATGTCAAAACCCTCAAACACAAGGAGGGTCTAAGAGAATGATTCAGCCAGAGGAGCCTTAGAAGACTGGGTTGCAACTTAAGGTGGTATCAGCACAGGATTCTGGAAAAAAAAATCTATGACACCAAAATAAAGCATGAAGTCCAGTAATCAGGTATCAATATTGCTTTGTTAAGTGCACAAATGATATGTTACCAACAAGAGACATGAATGTGGGAGTTATAGGAACTCTGTACTAATTTTACAACTATTCCATAAATTACAAATCATTTTAAAATAATGATGTTATTCATCATAAGGGCTAAAAATAGCCCTTAGGAATGTAGACTGTCCAATCCCTGTGGGAAAAATAATAATGTTGTGGTTTTGAAATAGGAGCAGTAAGGGCAGGAGGATGATGGGACGCCAGGATAGCGGGAGTGGCTAGCTACCTGCCTGGGCTCCAAGACAGGAGAGCTGCTAAAAGCCCCAAGAGACCAAAGCCAAAACCAAGGGCTATAGCAATACAGCACCCTCACAACAGGGGCCTGTGGGCGATAGCCAAACAAAGCATAGTGCCTGATCAGAGGGCAGACCACTGTCTGGGTTCTCACACCAGTACACAACTGCAAAAGACCTCAGGCTCAGGGACAACAACCATGGGCTTTATTTTACAAACAGGGCAAACAAAGAGCTCACTGTAGCCACAAGTGACTGACTATCTCACCCAGATAGTGCCCACCAGATGTGCAAGCAGAGTACGAGCAACCTGTCACCAGGAGTGCCGACGGCACCGGCCAGTAATGATGGTCACTACTGGTCGCCCTGAGGTGAACATTGTGTTAACACCAAGTGTTAACAGCTCTCTGTGATGCCAGGCCCAGAGACTTCGGTGCTCCTCTCAGGCCCAGTCTCTCACAGAGGGCTTTGGCTTCTCTTCCCCCTTCAGAGGTCAGCTGCTGGATGCTTGTTTTCGTCTTTCAGCTTCTGGTCCTTCTTCTTTCTTCAGAGGCTAGGAATGGAGTCTTGCCCTTCTTTCTTTGGAGGCTGGAAAAGTCTGCGGGCCATGTGGGACCCTCCTCCGGTGGCCGGGGAGCAGCAGGGGATTGAACCGGCGCTGCAGAGGCTGCGGGCAGCTTTGCAACCCTGAGGGCAGCTTCGCAACCCAGCGCTCAACCGCTGTGCCACCAGGGAGGCCCTGGACCATGTTTCTTAAAGGGTGATCTCAAGACACCTGGAGCTCCTATCAGAGAGAAAATTCTCAAGCTCCATCCACAAGTGTTGTATCCGGTTTTCTTTGCATTAAGCCCAGGAATCCGTGTTTTCCACAGTCGTCCTAGATTTTCTGCACACTGAGGTTTTAGAACTGTTGATTTAGATTGTGGGGAATCTGAGCACAGGCTGTGGCTGGAAATGGATGGTGATTAGGACCTGAGCACCTGCCATGGCTCCTATTGGCATCATGAACCTCCTATCACCTCCCAAGTCTATTTCCTTAACTCAGATATTTCATCTAGACTCCAGACTTTTCTGTCCAATTTCAATGTTTTCTCAAACATTTCAGTCAGCCCTTCCCTTGCCGTCCTCAGGTCACCTCTCAATCATCCTCATGCAACATCTCCCCCTTTTTTTAAAAAAAAAAAGAGAGTTAAGATCTTTGTGGTGGAGTATTGTTTACGCATGGTTTGGCGGAGGCGGGAGTATCCTACACAAAAAATAATTAAACATATTAGTAAAACAATCACAGCACTACTAACACTATAGGTCATGCTTTGCATAAATGATTGTGGGTCCATTCCCTGAAGCGCCTCTGTTATTTTTTGAGCCAGTCCCTCATAAGTTTCCTTGGGTAGGTCATGCGAAAAATAAGCCAACACCTGTTGTTGAAGAGCATGAACGTCCAAGGACATATCATTAGAGATACCGTTCCAGGTGGTATCGGATCACCTGCCAGCAATGGTTTAAACGATTCTACTGCACTGGAGTCACACAGCACGCCAAGGCATTCCAGCCACAATGTAGCATAATTTGATGTTGAAGTGTTACAAACTGGTCACCTAACCATTGGACAGCTTGTTGTAATTTGTCAAGGTGGCCCTTTAATTTTTTATCTAGATAAACCTGTTGTTGCCAAAGTTGATTAGAATTTTTATGCCATAGTGTTACATATTTGTGGGTCTAGACTGCTTTGCGTAAGGCCTGTCCAGCCACAGAAGCTGTGGTGGTTACAATTAATCTCAAGAGGGTAGCAATTAGCCATCCTATAAACTGTTTTAAAGGACAGAGTAAGTGACCCACCAGTTTGTAAAGAGTCCCTGAGACTGGGGAATCTTCCCATAGACGAATAAGATTAACAGGCAACCAAAGATGTGTCCTAGCTTTTAAAATCAGGATTGAATCAGTGAAATGTTTATAAGGAATAGTATGATTAAGGCAGGAATACAAAGCATAATCAATAGACGTTGCAGAATTATCAGTAAAGTTAAATTGTACGGAACCTATTGTTAATACATCAGGTGATCTAACACAAGCTTGTATATGGAAAGTTGCATTATATTCAAAATGAAAACGAGACATGGACTTTGATGTACCAGAAAAGTTTTTCTTTCAATAGGTCATGCTCTTTAAGGCAGCCGGTAATTTTTACAAATCCCACTGTTCAGGTCCCCAAGTGTTCCCATTTAATAGTAGTTGTGGCTGAGATGGAGTCAGCCCCCCATTATGTCACGCCATCAGCTCTTGTTGCTCACAGGCTATACTTTTTCCATCCTGTGAACGATTTTAAACAGCGTTAGTAGCATAGTCACAGACAGTAGCATTACTATCATCAGAACATTTTACCAAGGATTTACTGTGTGGGCCCCAATCTACAAATGTGTAATTTCCAATATATAATAGCTTTCCTCCCAGCCCATGACATCTTGTCCAATAGGCTGGAGAATAAACATAATTTTTGTGTGATATTTGCTGGCAGACAATTTCATTGGATTTTCCCATATGCTCAGTACTATTGTTTTTAGTAAAATTTAAGAAAAGAATAGATAACAAAGCCATCAGAGTGCATTCCTTCTTAGAGGGCAGCAATATATGAGCTCAAACCTGCTGCCCAATTGGAACGCAAGGGGATCTCCTAAGACATAATGGTAAATTTTTAAAGCCCAACATCAAATTGATTTTTCGATACTTTTTATTGGAATGTGTGGGGCCCTGACGAGTCCATGGTCCTGGCATGTGTTGAGAATCATTAGTAAACACCACGGGTCCAATATGGGACCAGTCAACGGTGGCCAGGAGGGGAGAATGTGGTATGGTAAGCCCAATACACATGTGAAAAATTTTGAGCACTCACAGCTGACGCACAGGCCAGGACAGCGCAATCCCCAGGAACAAATTTAAGGTGTTTTCAGAGCCGACTGCTGCTGAAGAATTTTCTCCCCTTTGGCTCAGAGCCTTGATCTGCCCCCACGTCTGGAGAGTTTTTAAAGCCTTGTAAGGAACAGCATGCTTTTTTTTCAATGTGAGATTGGTTATGCCCGGGATCAACGGTGTAACATGTTTGGGTTCCCAATCCTGGTGTCTGGGAATAGTCTTCAATCTTCTGGCTGCAGGCTCAGCGGTCCCATGACCTTTTCTGGGTCTGACGGTCCATAAGGGTACCCACACGGGTTCAGTGGATTCATCTAAAATAACAGAAGCAGGGCCTCCCCGGTGGCACAGGTGGTTGAGCGCAGCGCTTTGAAGCTGTCAGCAGCCTCTGCAGCACCGATTTGATCCTGGCTGGCAGGGCAAGGGTCCCACATGCAGCAGCCCTCTTCTGTCTCGCCTGCTGCTCCCCTCAGCAGTGTATTTAATCAGTCTGCCTCTTCTGTTCCCTGCTCTGTCTCTGGTGAATCTTCTCACCCTCCCACACATCTGGACTGTACCCCGGGTCTTGCACAAATAAATAATAAATAAATAATCAATCAATCAATCAATCTTAAAAAAACAAAAAACAGCAGAAGCATATCCTCTCCCTAATGAGATTAAAAGGGTGGCCGGCCAATTGTTCTGGCTCGGAACACGAACCCAGACTGCAATTGGCTGTGCGGAGGGTTGTTCCTTCCCAAGATGTTTATCTGCCCAAGAGTAGGGCTCCCCTTGTGGTAAATTCAAAAAATTTAAAGTGAAAAGAGCTGTAGAAAGAATTTCCTGACTTAATCGGTATCGTCCCCCAATGCCTTCTCCTTTATGTTTCTTTTGTAAAGCAAGAAGTCTTAAGCGTCTGCTGAGAATGCTAAACTATAGCTTGTCCTCTGAATTATAAGATATTCCAGTCACATGATGTATTTGCCACTCACAGCAGAAGTCGGCAGAGGCGCGGGAGGTATATGCTGGCCCGTTATCTGTTTTAATTTGGGCAGGGAGCCCCATAACTGCAAAACAACAAATGAGAACGTACATGTGGCATTTTTTCCCCTGGGTGAAGGGTTGCCCATAAAAAAGAAGAGTATGCATCGACAGTAACATGCAGACATGCGGTGAGAACTGAAAGTTTCCACGGGGTAAAGAAAAGGGGAGCCAGGCGAAATTTCTCAAAGGAAGGGAAAATTCATTGCGCCCCAGGTGGGCCTCATGGACCCAAGGTGGGGGTCCGTGAAGCGTCGCCCGTTGTGAGGAGAGATGTCCCTTTTATAGGGTGAGGAGAGGTCAGGCAGGAAAACTGGGTTGGGGGGGGACAGGTTTAGGGGGAACAAAGTTGTTTTGGGGGGAGCTGAGTTGTTTTTTCTCCTGTTTATGGCTTCAGTTTGGGTTTGATGGTATTGTTAGGGGGGAAAAGGATGTCCTGAGCTAATTCCATGCAGGCTTTGTGGACTCCACCCCCACTCCAGACCAAAGCCATCAGGACATTGGGAAAGACAAATCCCGTCACCACCAAAGGGAAGGTGGCTGGGACCTGAGGGTGGGGTTAAGCAGCCAGTGTTTGGTAAAAACCAGATACGTGGGCTTTGGAGAAGATTCCCCCATTTTGGCTCTCTGCCAGCTCGCAGCATTGCAGCGTCCTGCCAGCTCTGAGAGTGCCTTTGGGTTTCCAGGTTGGCGGATCGGGTAGGACGCATGAAAGTCTTTATTTCCCTATTTTCTCCCTGAGTTGTACATTTCCTCATTTCCCTTTCCCTTGTAAATAAACCTTTTATTAACCTTTTGTGTGTGCCTGTAGTGGAGTATTAATAAGTCCCTTTTAAGCGCGCGGGTGAGGACCCACAGCCAGGAACCCGTTCAATATCGGGTTGCTCCGAAACAGTATCAGTGGTCCTGGTGTCAGGGTCATCTTGTCTTTTTCTATGTGGGCTTCCTCATTCCTGGCCCCTGCATCCACCTTTCACGAATGGGGTTTAAACGACGGGAAAAAAGTGGTGTCCATTTGCCAAATTTGATTAGCCGTCAGACCTTGGGAATTAACCCCAGAAACGTGAGGTTTGCGGAGGAAGGGAGCACAAGCAGTGCACCGCTGGACTATAAGTCTAGCTTGCTGCAAGGGAATTGAGTATCTGCTATGCAAATGAAGGGCTTTAGTGTGCAAGTGGGTGTGTTCATCCTCTGGGGAGCTAAAACTAGGGAAGGCTTTGGTAAGAGCATCTGCAGGTTCATTAGCCGGGGCAAGCGGCCGGGAAGTCCCAAAGAAGCTCCGGTGTGAGAAATGTGTACTGGGGAGTTTCGTTTTCGTAGGTACGTCTGGATACGTGCCAAAAGATCAGAGATGATGAGTAGATGAAATAGTTTCCGTTGGGAAACGTGGCAGAAGGCCTGCAACAGAAGCGGAATCAGAGATTATATTAAGAGGGTCCTCGGGCCGCCTAGCCAGAAGTTCGGCCATGCCAAAATTTCCACCTGCTGGGCCGAAATATATTCAGTTTGGAGTTGTAATTGCAAATGGGGACCCACAATAGCTGTCAATCCCGATGAGGAACCATCAACAAAATATGTGGGCCCAGAAGGAATCGGCTCGGCTAACACCACATCCGAAATAACCCACTGAGTTCTTTTTAAAAAATCCCATAGCTTTCCAGCAGGGTAGTGACAGCCAACAGCATTTGGAAAATCAGACAGCGCCAATTGCAAGGCATCCCAGAGAGAGAGAGAGAGAGAGAGAGAGAGAGAGAGAGAGAGAGAGAGAGAGAGAGAGTTTTAACAAATTGCTGGGTTGTTAGGGGAAGGACTATTAAATGATGGTCATAGCCCCAAATGGATCTCACTCTCAGACGCCCTTTGTAATAAGATTAGCTAAATAGTCTACATAGGGGGTCACTGTTTTGTTGTTTTTATGTTTTAAATAGACCCATTCCAAAGGTTTGTCCTGCTGGGCTGTGACACCAGTTGGAGAATACAGAGTATTGAATATCAAAAGAGTGAATGGTAAATCTGGGTCATACTATACACAAATGACTTTTTATTTGTTGATTAGCAATTGTAACTCCGTTCAGCTTCCTCTGTTAAATGTCTAGGGCTAGCCAAGGCAGGCTCTCCTTCCAAAGTTTTAAATATGTTGCAGTTGGTAGTTAGGAATTCCCAAATGAGGGCATATCCAATTAATATCTCCTAATAGCTTCTGAAAATCGTTCAATGTTTGGAGTTTGTGCGAATTTATATGCTCTGAGGCCTGACAGTTAAGCAATCGACCACAGAACCTAAATATTTAACGGGAGTTGTTTGTTGTATTTTATCGGGGGCAATAAGAAGGCCAAACCTAGGGAGTTCATCAGAAATAGCATGAAAAACCAATAATAATTGTGAGCCATCAGAGGCCGCTATAAGAATGTCATCCATATAGTGACGAATGTAGGCTTGAGGATATTGCTGCCTAACAGCCTTAAGTGCTTGTGCCACAAAAAAATTGACACATAGTGGGGGAATTAGCCATCCCCTGAGGAAAGACTCTCCACTGATATCTTTTCATAGGTTCTTTATTATTTAAACCAGGTACACTAAAAGCAAACCATAACGCATCCTCTGGATGGACTGGGATAGAAAAAAATAGTCCTTGAGATCTATAACTATAAGAGGCCATCCGGCTGGGATAGCCGCTGGTGTAGGCACCCTGGGCTGCAAAGCTCCCATGGGTTGCATCACAGCATTCATCTGTCTTAAATCTGTAAGCAATCTCCATTTTCCTATTTTTTTTTAATTACAAATATAGGGGAGTTCCAAGGGGAAATCAAGGGTTCAATATGGCCAGCAGCCAATTGTTCTTAAATCAATTGTTCTAATGCCTGGGTCTTTTCTCTAGTAAGGGGCCACTGACCTACCCAGACAGGCTTTTCCATTTTCCACTGTATCTTAGGCACATGTTGTATTTGCTCCATCAAGGCCCCTATGGAAAAGATGACTGGCTGTGTGCAGCCTATTGTCTTGTAAATTTTTGCCTAATCCCCTACCTAGGATGTAGCCCATCCGTAACATTATATTTTGAACCACTGGATTATTAGCTGGTATTTGTAATGGTGCACCCCATTGTTGTAATAAATCCCTTCCCCATAAATTTAGTGGTACATCTAGTATACAGGGCTGAATGGCAGCCATCTGTCGCTTGGGCCCTTGACACTGTAAAAGACTCGAGCACTTTGTTGAATCTGTTGGGTGGATACAGTGCCTATTCTGGCCATATCTGCAGTGGAGACTTTAGTCTTCCACGAGGGAGGCCACTCTGAAGTTGACAAAACTGTAACATCCGTGCCAGAGTCGACCAATCCCCTAAAACATCTGTCCTCAATCTTTAACTCCAAAATTGGCCTGTTTATTTTAGATAGTAATTCTGTCCAATCTACCTGAGGCAGAACCTCCAGCACTACCAAAGCCCCTGGTCCCTTTTACTTTTAGACTGGCCAATGGGCACATGGG
>NW_023602073.1:43683251-43764517 GCF_014898055.3 Talpa occidentalis | reverse complement strand
TTTTTACTGGTTTATACCAAATCACTTCGAACTTAGCAGCTAAATCATTAAGATCTGGCATTTGGCACAGTCTCTGAGGGGGAGGCGGCAGGAGGGGCCTCACTCAGAGGCTCCAGCTCAGGGTCCCACGAGACTGCGATGGGACGAGATGTTGGTGGATCTGAACGGCCGTGATCAGCGTGGAGGACCTGCCCCAGAGCTCATGCATGTGGCTCCTGGAGAAAGCCCTCAGGTCCTTGTCCTGTGGGCGTCCCTTAGCTGAACGTCCACCGTGTGCAGGGAGTCACCCCAGAGAGTGACCAGGAGGGGAGCCCGGGTGGAAAGTCTCAGCCCCTGTGAGCCTGACTCTGTGACGTGGCGCGTCCCTTCTGCTTCATTCTCCTCACGAGGAAGAGCCAGCAAGTCAGACACACTCACGGGGGGAACTGTCTCCCCTCCTGTGTATCACAGAATTGGTGGAAATTGAAAGCCAACACAGTAGGCCATCTGGACACTAATTATTTCCATTGTGCCCACATGAAAAATAAATTGCCTCCAACACAAGGGCCCTAAATCTGTCTTTCATTATAGAATCAACATGAAATCCAGCATCTCATCTAAACTGGGACCAGAGCAAAGAAGTGACTTGAGGGCATCTGTGCAGGGAAGCGGTCTGCACTCAGCAACTCGTGAGCTGAGGGCTGTTACGAGAAGGGACAGTTTCCTGGCTCAAAAGCTGTCGATGTGGATTTGTTGTAGGGATAGACACAGGACAACTTGTAGATGCATGATTTTATGTATTTTTAAAGCACCTTTATTGAGATACAACTTATTACCATCAAGTAGCTTTTTGAAGACGTTAAACTCATGTCCTTCTGGTAAGTACAGAGCAGGGCAAGCATGCCATAATCTAACTTTAGAACATTTTCATCATGCACTATCCCTTGTTTTCATAGCCTGGGCCCATGGGTACCACCCCCAACACCTCATCCTAGCCCTGGGCAGCCATGAACCCACTTTCTGCCTCTGGGGACAAGCCTGAGAACTTCTCTCTAAACGCACTCTAGGCTGGGCCTCCCTGGTGGTGCAGGCCATTGAGCGCCACTCTGTGAAGCTGTCCGCAATCTCTGCAGCATGGGTTCGATCCCAGCCAGCCTGCGAGAATCCCACATAGCGCAGCAGACCTCTCTGTCTCGCCCACTGCTCCCCTCAGCAGTGTATTACGTCAGTTTGCCTGTTCTGTTCCCCGCTCTGTCTCTGGTGAATCCTCTCACCCTCCTGTGCATCTAGACTGTACCCCATTCTTAAAAAATAAAAAATAAAAAAATAAACACACCCCAGGCGATTCTGCTGACACAGACCTGCAGTCAGGCATTTGGGGTCCTCTAGCCCAACACATACTGGTGCCAGTAACATTCCACTGGGTGCTGGGGTCACAGAGAAACACATGACCCTGCCCTGGAGGCCCTGCAGCTTGGGTGTGTGAGGAGAGAAGAGAGCTGCAGTAGCTGCCTCAGAGGGGCCAAGGCAGAGCTGGGAGGTTCCTTCCTCAGCAGAAGAAGAACACCTGGGAGCTGGGTCTTGAAAGCCAGATGTGGGTACAGGAACAGAAGTGGCTCAGGGAGCTGATGAAAGGCCGACTATGTGACCTCAGCAGTTACTTTCTCTGTGACCTCGGAGATCCTTCCCCAGCACTCTGTGAATTGGGAATTGATACTGTCCTGACACTCCTCCCCCATCCCTTCAGAAACAAGGCCATGGAGATTGGGGGATATGGCAGTGACCAGATCTGAACCCCAGCCACCTGGATCCTGTGTCAGGGCCTCCTGCCTGACATCATCCTACAGACTGACCAAGGGACCATCTCCTGTGACCCTCTCCAGATGCCACACACTTCTAGGATGGACTGTGAGTAAAGACAAAAGGGTAGTTAAATCATCATATATCAATAGTCACCCTTTATGTAGGTGGACTGAACTGACAGATTAAAAAAAGGCATAGAGTAGCTGGTTGGCCCAAAAACCAAAACCCAGCTTTCTACTGTCTTCAGGAGACCCATCAGAAAAAAACAAAACATAGGCTCAAAAACAAAAAAAATCATTGGAAAAAATATAAGAAAAGAGGGCACCCCCCAAAATGCAGGGGTTGCAATATAAGATAAAACAAACTTCCAGGTGAAAAAAAGGTAACAAGAGACAGGGACCCAACATAATATAATGATTAAGGAATATTCTATCAGGAAGACATAACACTAATGAATATGAATACACACACACACACACACACCTAAACAAAGGGGCATCAAAATATAAAAGACAGGGCCTCACTGGTGGTGCAGCCAGTTGAGGGCAGCGCTGTGAAGCTGTCCACAGCCTTTGTAGCATGGGTTTGATTCCCGGCCAGCCAGGAGATACCCACATGGCACGGCAGACTCTCCTTCCTCTCCCGCTACAACACCCAGGGCACCCCTCCCAGACCCTGGAAAAGGCCCAGGTTCCTGCCCCTCAGGACTAATGAAGCCCACACACCAGCGCCCAGGGCTACGGAGCAGGCAAGTGTAGCCAGAGGCAAAACCTAGCACCCTGCCATTCAGAAGCCGCAATCTGAAGTGCCTGAAAGGAGTGAGCCCAGCCAGTGGAGCCCAAGTCAGTGGAGTTGAATGCGAGGCGGCCAGTGACAGCCACGTATGGCACACCCAAGGCGTGAAAGTGTTCCCCATGGCATAATAGTGTTCTGACTATTTCCCCTGCCCTCCAGTGGATCCCCAGTATTTTTTGCCCCTCCTACTCAGGGAATTCCTTAAAAGGAAAGCAAAAGAAAAAAAAATGGGGGTGGGAGGGGTGGAAGGTGTGTAGGGAGGAAATGCACTGCTCCCGGATGTCTGTGCAGGGCAGAAAAAAATACCGCAAAGCTACATAAACCTAAGATTTAGGGACCAGGGCCTCCCTGGTGGCGCAAGAGGTTAAGACACAACCTATGAAGCTGTCTGCAACCGCTGCAGCACAAATTCGATCCCCGGGCAGGGAGATACCCAGAAGGTGCAGCAGACCTCTCCGTCTCGCCCCCTGCTCCCCTCAGCAGTGTATTTCAGTATATCTGCCTGGTCTGCTCCCCACTCTCTCTGATGTATCCTCTCAACCCCCTGGGACTCTGGCCTGTACCCCACTTCTTAAAAAAAAAAAATCAGACAAGGAAAGAATGAAACAAAAATCTTTTCATGTGTGGGACTACAGTTACTTGTTCTTTCCATTTGTAACATTTATATGTTTTATAAGGAATGTACATTATAGCACATAATTCTACATTATACATACACATCTAATCAGAATAAATCAGGTCTTCCTAAATTTTGAAAGGGAAGACGGTTGGTGGTCGTCAGGCTCAGCGCAGAGCTGGGCTGGGCTCCGTGTCTGCTCTGGGCGGGACCCTCACAGCCCTTCCTCCCTCCTCAGGACGCTGCTCTCTGTGGGGCCCATGTAGGGTCTCCCCCTTCTCTTCTGGGGGTGGCTGTTTATTACTATATTATCAGTTCTGATGCTTTTGAGAAGATGGTTTTGTATCTCAAATGAATCTCACATTTTTAGCTCTTTTCAGTGGGAAGGGGTGTCCATCCATCCAGCCCACCCTTGTCAGATGGAAATTCTAAGGCAAAATCGTTCAGTGACAAGATGGCGGGTCCTAGAGTAGAGGCTCAGAGCCTGAGAACACGTGACTGAGGGGGATCTGCCAAGTGTTTAATAGTGTCAGGAATTCTCGTGTAATTTATTTTTCAGAATAAGTTACTTTAATAATAATTGATATTTATGCACAGACAAGAGAATTCAAAAGCAACTCAAGAATATACAAAAACAATGAATTACATCATCTCCCAATCACCAAGTCAACCTCTCCTCAAACCACTGCAGCTTATGCTGGATGTGAGTGTTTAGTCTGTAAAAGAGCTCAGGCCACAGATTGGGAGAAAAGATTTGAAAATTACATAACTGGAAAAAGACATGTTTTAGAGCATGCATGGAAGCCTTGGATTCAACAATGAGGAAACAAATAACTTTTAAAAACTTAGCAAAACTCTAGTCACCAAGGCAGCTACAGTGGTGGCAAATATGTGAAAAGATACTTGACATCATGTCTGTAGGGAAATGTCAAAGAAAACAACAAGCAGATGCTATTACACCCTGCTGGATGGTCTAGATCCCAAAAGCAGCACTTCAGTCCCCTTATCTGCATGGGATAGAATCCTAGACCCCAGGGTCTAGGAAACACCCATAGCACCAAACCCTGTCCATAATAAGATTTTCCTCATGCACATAGGCTAAAGCTTAATTCATAAATTTAGGCAGAGTAAGAGATTAATAATAATAAAAACAAATAAAATAGGGCAATTATAACAAATTATTGTAACAGAAGTTGTGTGAATATGATCTTTCGCTATGTATCTTACAATAGTTTGGAGCCCATTTGATTGAGGGAAACTGAAACCTTAGAAAGTAAAACTTCAGAAAAGGAGGGATATCATGCATCAGGTGCTGACTGGGATGGGGAACAACAGGGACCCCCATTCACTGCTGGCAGGAATAGAAAATAGTGCAGTCACTGTGGAAAAATATTTGGAGTTTCTCATAAAGCTAAATACGCACTTCCCCTAAAACCTGCTGCTCACTTTCTTAGCTATTTCCCCAACTCATTAGAAAACTTATATTTACACAAAATCTACATACAGTGTAGAGAACACCCCTTAACCATGGGCTCCGCATAGTCATTCCTTCCAAAGGCTACAGTGCTGAGAGCAGACACAGGAAAGAAAGATCTTACCAGGGAGGAAGTGAAGACTGACCTCAGCCAGGGGGGAAGGTGACATCACCAGTGTGGAATAGGTGCAGGTGACTCTCCAGGGCGCTGTGCTGAGAAGGGCCCTTCATGTGGTGGTCTCTTTCCACCCCAACCACCACAGTCAACCAACCTCAAATTGAAGGTTCTTCTACAATACACCCGAGCAGTGCTCCCCTAAATGTCGTGACCAGCAAAACCAAGGAGAGTCTGAAAAACAGACATCCTGGTATCAGGATGGGAGCCTGGGGCAGAAAAAAGAAAAACCATGACATACAAATAAAACATGGATTTTAGTAATAACACGTCACCATTTCTCATTAGCTGCACAAATAAAATAGTGATTTAAGATGTTAGCAACAGGGGACAGGAGTGCGGGAAACATAAGAACTCTGCACTGAAATTACATTTCCATAATTATAATTATGGAAATTATATCATTTAATTATGTAATTAAAATTACATTCCATAATTACAATAAATTAAAAACTATTTTAAATAATGATGTCTACTTAAAAAGAGCCCCCAGCAATGTAAACTGGTCCAGTTCCTGTGGAAAAAAATAATAATGTTGTGGTTTCACAAAATATTAAAAGTGACATAACATATAATCCAGCAATTCCACCCTGTAGTTTTTAATACAAAAAATGCAAAAACACTTATTTGAAAGGACATGTGCTCTCCTGTGTTAATTGCAGCACTGTTTACAAGAGTCAAGTTACCGATCCACCCTAACAGCGCCCAACTAGATGAGTGGACTAGGAAGGTGGATCTATACACAAGGGACTACTCCTTAGTGACCAAAAAAGATGAACTCTTGTTATCTGCAGCAGTGTGGGTGGGCTGGAGGGGATTATACTAAGTGAGGTAAGTCAGAAGGAAAGACAAGTACTAGATGGTGTCACTCATATGTGGATTATAGAGAAAGAAAACAAAGGGTCAGATAAAGCCAAGCAAATCACAACCCTAGATATAAGAAGAGATCAGAGACTATTAGTGGGAGAGGAGAAGGGATTTGGACAAAGTGGAAAGGGAGCAGAATGGACTACAGTGAAGCACTGTGGGAACTCTGCTGGTGGGTGTGGTCACAACTCCCTAGACAGGAGATCCTATACCTCTAAAACACCGCTCTCTAAACCAATGTTAGCTCAATAAAATAAATTAAAAATTTAAACTAAATAAATAAAATGTAATTACAAATTAATGGACTTCCAAAAGGAACAGGGAGTGGAGTAGATAAATATCTGCTTTGTGATTTCCAGGATGTTGTCATCAAGGAGCTGCAGAGAGAGGCTGTGGGGACAGAAGATGGCGCCTCAGACCCAGGGCAGCTCCAGAGCCTCCTCTCCTCTCCCCCACTCCCCCCACCCCAGCCTGGTGCCAGGGCTGCTCACAGGGCATCTCTCCCAGTCCCCCCAGTGATGCTCAGCCCCAGCTCACCCTCTCAGCCTGAGGCACACACACCCAGGCTCTCCCCTGGCTGCCAGACTAGGACAGCGCCGCAGCGCCCCGTGTGGCCACGGGGCTGAGGACAGAGGCCCAGAGCTCTTAGGTCTCCCCAGGATCTCCCTGGGTTCCCAGCAGGAATGAATTGTGTGGAAAGGTTATCCCTTACCCAGTCTCACATTCTATGTCCAAATTGTTTCCTAAATTACACACAGACAGAGATGGCTCCTCGCCATCAATAACCATGCTCTTCAGTTCAGGCAGGAGCACATCCCAGGACATAACATCTGGTTCCCGGGATCAGGGTGAGCCCCAAAGTGAAGTAAATGCCCTCCATCTCCAGGGTGAGATCTTGACCCTAGAGTCTCTGTTACTTGTTCCTGTTGCTGATTTCAGGGATGAAGGCTCCTCCTCCAGGAAATCAACTCTGAATGATACAGGGCAGCAAGGGGCACTAAAACTGCCCAAGGACACTGCCCAAATAGTTTACTGGTCACTGTCTGAGTTCTTCACTAGTGGCACAACTGCAAGACTATTCAGGTTCAGAGAACAATAATGGGATATATTTAACAAACCAGGAAAAACAAGAGTTGCGGCCCAAAATGGCCATTTACCTCACCTGAACCAGTGACCAGTGTTTTAAAAATCCTAAATGCAAAAGCTCCCAAGATGGCCTCTTCCACCACTAAGGCCTGAAGTAAGTGGCAGCCAGACTATAGGTTTGGATCCACTTACAGAGACTACAGAAGACACAACAGGAAATGCTCCTAGAGTTGCCAAGATGCTCCAGCGCAGCACCAGACAAGATACGCTCAAAGCAGCAGCTGCAGCGGCCGAATAACCAGACAAATGGCCACACTCACAGCTCAGTGAGGCACCCAGCTCTGGGTTTCGCCTTCCCTGCCAGGCTGTAACAGCAGCAAACCTGGAACAGTTTCAGTAGTTTGGTTACTAGCAAAGTGTCTGAGCTTTTCCTCTGAGGTTGGCTGCTGGGGGTCTCTCCACATCCTTCAGAGGACCACAACAGCCTTCTGGAAGATCCGCATGGTGGGGGCAGAAATCGCTGACCCTGGAATCACTAAAGATCCAAAAATGCTGAAATCAAACACTGAACCTGGGGCTGCTTCTGCAGTTCCCTATATTTCTTTTTTTTTTAATTTAATGAATTAATTTGTTTGATTTTTTTATTATGAAATTTTTTCTTACTTTGTTGTAGTCCCCATAGTTCTCCCACCACTGTACCACCTATGAACCATCACCATATTTCTCCCCTTCACCCCCCTCCCTTGCTGTATGCCTCATTTCTATGTTTAGCTTGCCGGTTTTGATTTTTTTTAATTAATTAAATTATTTATTTATATTTTGCATCGTTGTTCATTTTCAAACAATGTTTGTTTGTTTCCCTCAGGTGTGGTCCCCATAGAATTTCCTTCACCAATTCACCCCTGCACCATCATCACAGTCCCTGGTGCTCCTCCCTCCCTCCCTCTGATGCCTCTCCCTCCCCTTCTCTCCCACCCACCCCCCAGGATGTCTCTGGTTTATGATTGTCTGTTTTTGTTTTGTTGTGTTGCAAACCTGTAAGCAAACCATCTGATATTATTTTTTTTCCTTCTAACTTTATTTCACTGAGCATAATTCCTTCTAGTTCTATCCATGTTGTTGTAAATGGCATTAGTTTATCTTTTTGATTGCTGAATAGTATTCCATTGTGTATATATACCACATCTTCTTGAGTCAGTCATCTATTTTGGGCATTTGGGTTTTTCCATAGCTTACCTATTGTAATAAGTGCTGCAATAAACATAGATGTGCATGTATTATTTTGAATTAATATTTTTGTGTCCTTTGGGTAGATCCCTAGAAGTGGAATTGCCGGGTCATATGGTAGCTCCATTTTTAGTAGACTGAGGAACCTCCAGATAGCTCTCCATAGTGGTTGGACCAGTTTGCACTCCCACCAGCAATATAGGAGAGTTCCTTTTTCACCACATCCTTGCCAACATTTGTTGTTGCTAGTTTTTTGATATGTGCCATTCTCACTGGTGTAAAGTGGTATCTCATTGTAGTTTTGATTTGCATTCCCTGATGATAAGGGATGGTGAACATTTTTTTCATGTGCCTGTTGGCCATTTGCATTTTCTTTTTGGAGAAGTGTCTTTTAAGTTCTTCTGCCCATTTCTTGACTGGATTGCTTACTTTTGTTATGTTGAGTCGTATGAGTTCTTTGTAGATCTTTGTGATCTACTTTATAATTGTCTGTTGTATGGAGTGCAAAGATTATTTCCCAATCAGTGGGGTGTCTCTTTGTTTTGGTTAATGTCTCTTTTGGTGTACAGAAGATTTTCCATTTAATGTATTCCCAGGTGTTTATCATTTCCTTCACCTTCCTTGCTTTGGGTGATGAGTCTCCAGAAATAAAGTCACACATATACGGACAGACAACTAATATTTGACAAAGGAGCAAAGAATATGCAATGGAAAAAGGACAGTTTGTTCAATAAATGATGCTGGGAAAACTGGGTCAACATAAGCAAGAGAATGAAACGAGACCACTACCTCACACCATGCACAAAATCATCTCAAAATGGGTAAAAGATCTGGACATAAAACCTGAAAACATAAAATATGTAGGAGAAAATACAGGTAAAACACTCCAGGACATACATCTCAACTCCTTATATTTCTTATAAGAGTCTCCACCCCAACCCATACTTGGTTAGAATTTCACCTTTGGCTATCCATCCTTACCAGCACCTCCCCTAGGGGGCTCCACCTGAAACAGCCATTGGCTTCAACCAGTGGTTACATAAACCCTAGGATTGGTGGGAAGAGGGCCAGGCTCTCCTCCTGCCCCAGGGTAATGGGCTAGGGAGAGGGGAGGCTCCTGTAGGAGTGAGGAGAGGGAGTGTAGGGTAAGGTAAAAAATGTCAGGCTTTTCTGCCCTCCCGCCATCAGGATAGATGATGGATCCTTGAGGCCCTGAATACATGCCTGATGGCGGGCACCTGGAGTAGGGTGTGGGCATAGGTAGACGTGTTTTACCTGGGCTGAGACTGGGCTTTTAAGGGCGGCGTCACAGGGACGCCAGCAGCAGCAGTAGAAGCCGAAAGAGAAAAAGCCCGAAGCAGAAGCAGAGAACGCCAGCGAGCCCAGATAGAGTGAAGACTTGCTGGGGGCTGGGAGGCTGGCAGGCCTCATATGTCACTGGGAGGAAGAATGTTCTAGAATCACCCTTTGCACACCCTTGACTCTGCTAGAGAAGCCCTGAGACTGCAACAGGAGTGAGAGGGAGGGGGTGGTAGGGGACAGACTTCAGGAAGCATCTCCTGCTGAGGAGCTATGGGGCCAGGGTGAGTCCAGTTGTGCTGGGACATCATGAAATCCAAACACTGGGGGAGATGAAGGAACTGTGAGTGGAGGGGAGGCTGAAGGGTCCACCACAGTCATCCTCTCCTGCACCCAGTGTTAGGGGTCAGGGATCTGACATGGTCAGCAAATCCCAGAGTCCCTGGATCTGGAGCAAAGTCACCACATTGTAAAGGACACAACCAGGCCTTTCCCTGGAGTGAACAAAGCCAAACTCTAAGTCACGAGAAATGTCTTTGCACAGAAGAGTTTATTCTAGGAGGCTCTCAATGGAGTCAGTGGAATCGGCACCCCAAACAATTCTCTTCCTGGATAGGGAAGTGCTGGGATGTCCAAGGGGTGAAGGAACGTGAGGGAGGGGCAGGGGTTCACATCTCCAGGCCCAAGGAGGTGCCCACCTCTAGGTAACAGGAGTCAAGAGTTTTGGGAAAGACAAATACAAACAATGATATGTCATCACAAACTTACTAGAAGGCAAATATCAAAAAACCTCATAAAACCCTCATTCATTGCTGGCAAGATACAAAGTGGCACTGTCACTAGGGAAGAGGTTTGAAAGCTTTTATTTTTTTTTTTTTTTTTTTAAAGATTTATTTATTTATTTTATACAAGCACTGGGTACAGTCAGAAGTGCGGGAGGGTGAGAGAATTCACCAGAGCCAGAGCGGGGAGCAGAGCAGGCAGAAGGACCGAGGTACACTGCTGAGGGGAGCAGCGGGCGGCAGGAGGGGTCTGCGCGCCATATGGGACCCTCCTGTGGTGGCCGGGGAGCAGCCAGGGATCGAACCGGCGCTGCAGAGGCTGCGGGCAGCTTCGCAACCCAGCGCTCAACCGCTGCGCCACTGGGAGGGCCCCGGTTTGAAGCTTTTAAAGCCAAACACAGACCCACCAGACAGTCCAGTGAGCACTGCCCCAGCTATTTACCCTACTAATCTGAAAACTTATTATTTGCACAAAAGCCATACATGTATCTAAATGTTTGTAGCAGAACAACCATTATGTGTGAGCTGCCCAGTGAAAAAACTCAAATTCAGGGACATTATTCCTGAGCAGTACTCAATCAAAAAATATAAGAGAAACTGCCTGAGCCAGTGCGCCTAAAGGAGACATAGGTGGAACTTACTGAGATCCTGGATGAGAGCCTACACATAAAAATTATCAGTAATGAACTCCAAATAAAGTATGGAGTTTAGTAAACGTGAGTCAGTATTGTTTCTCTGGCTGCACAGATGCAGTGTAGCCACGTAAGATGTTAACTATGTGGGGAAAGAGAGTGGATATAAGGAAAGCTATAATACCTTTGCAAATTCTCTGGCAAATACTGTTTTTAATGTAACTTTTAAAAATAGCCCTCAATAAAGTAATAGGTTGTAGAAGGGAAAAAAGGTCTACTTTCCAGTTTTCCCAGGTATTGCTGTAAAAGACTGGAGAGAGGAGTACTGGGGAGAAAAGCTGGAAGCCTCACACACAGCCCAGGCTCCGGAGTCTCCTCTCCTCTGAGCCCTGCTTCTCCGACTCCTCACAGAGCACCTCACCCTCCAGGTGGACGCCGCCCTTCAGGACCCCCAACTCTGCCCACCTCAGCCCCCCGCCCCGTCCTGGCGGCTCCACCAGAATCCGGAACAGCGCGGCAGCGCCCCCGTGTGGCCACAGGGCTGAGCACAGGAGCCCAGAGCTGCCCTTTCTCCTGCTCAGCCGGCCCTCCCCAGGCTCCCTGGGCTCCCAGTGGCAGGACAGGAATCTGTGAAAAGGGGCACCAGGTCTCCTGACAAGTGACAGGTACTCAAATTACTTCCCCAGTGAGATCTACGGACTCAGGAAAAAAGCTAATTTCCAAGTGTCATAAGAACTGGTACTTATAGGAAGAATGTAGAGGACAGGAGGGGCGTGGGGGGGGAGTAATAATGATAAAATGAAAAGAAAAAAATCAACAGGCAACTATAAGCAGGAGACATTCTGCCGTGGGGGGCGGGGGGGCTTGGGAAAGAAAGAAGGGCGTAGGATCAAAGCAATGTGGGAAGAGCACAAGGGACCTGGTGACAGTTCACGGGTGAATGGGGGGGTGGGAATTTCACGGGGACTATAACCAAGATGAAAATGCATACATTGTACAAAAATGAAAAATGATGTGAAAAATAAATAAAAACTGTTTACAGATCTGTGCAGATACCCCATATAAAGAGGGTCCTTCAGCCCCTTAGAATGGAAACTTGGACTCCAGAGTCCCTGTTATTTCTTCCTGCTTCTGTTTCCAGGAATGAAGTGCCCCCTCCTTGGAATCAACCCTAAATTCTCCCCTAAGACAAGGAGAGGGATCTCGTAATAGAATCTCAGGATCTACTCTAGATCCTCTGAGTTCATCTGTGCTCGCTGAAGTGGAGCTCCCTGGTCCCTGTGCCTTCTGCACGTGGTGTTGGACTGTGCAGTTTACTCTGCTGAACACCGGGGGTCCTGGGGTCCAGTCCTGCTCCTTTCTCTTCTGCAAAGAAAGAAAATGGAAAGAATCAATCCCTGGGTGACCTCATTCATGCTCAAGAGTTTAGGTATCATTTACACTATATCATCTCCCAAAGCTATTTCTCCGCTCAGATGATCCACCTGTGCTACAGGCTTGTCTGTCCAACTGCCACCATCTCTGACTTGCTGGTAGTTTCCATGCTCCTAAACTGAATACCTAGGATGCCATTCCGCAAATGTACTACGTCTAGAACCTTCCTTATATCCCTGCAGGCCCTCCACATCTCTACTCCACAGTCTGGAATACTGAGTGTCAATCTGACCCTCTTTCTTACAATTCAGATGTTCCATTAGGAAATGCTGTCAAATCCACCTCTAAATATATCCACAGCCAATCACTTCATATGATTTTCCTGCTCACAGTCCAACAAGGCCTGGAATCTGCACAGGTTTCCTACATTTTTCTTCCCACCTCTCACTCTTCAACTCTTGATTCTTCACGAAGGTCAGACTGAGGCTTCTAAAGAGAACTCTCACAAGCCGATATCTGTCCAGAAAGGTCGTGTAACCCTTCATCTTACACAGAGAAAAGTCAAAACACTTTCAACATGCTTGAGGCCTGCTGGTGTCATTTCTATTCCCCTCTGCTCCAGCCAGCTGGACTCCTTGCTCATCTCAGCACACAGACACATTCCCGCCTCAGGCATCTGCACTGGGGGTTGTCCTGCCTGTACACGGCTTCCCTGGACATCCTTGTGGGCAAGCTGTCCCTCAAATTTTTTTCAACAATCCCCTAAGTGAGGTCCACACTGACCACACTAGGAAGAGAGCCATCATCCCTGTCCCCACACAACCCTTCCTACAACCCTTACCCACTTCTAACCAGACACTTCCCATATTTACTATCATGCACTCTCCTGTCTCCCCTTCCCACTAGGACACACATCCACAGCAAGCTGGGGATGTTTTTACTTCATTAAGGTTTCCTAGATGAGAAACAGCCTGCCATATAACTGGTGCAACAATTATCAGTGGAATGAACGATCAGTATAGAGCACTTCCCTATTCTAGAAACAGTATCTTTGGTAATGCGGCCTCAGACCACTTGCTAAGCACAACCTCTACTCACAGGGACATTAATGCTGCCTCTGCTTCTCTCACAAGCACTGCTCTCCCCTCCCCCACCCTTCCTTCTACACACACCACAGACCACAAGCATCATTCTTCAAAAAGGATAATCCTGGTTTTATGGGTCTGACTTTTTAACTGTGAGTGTCGACTTGACTCTTATTTAAAAACCCATTTATTTGGAACCGAGCCAGCACTGGGTTAACTACACTTAAGGGCAGGGTTGGGGGCAGCTGAGAAAACAGATATCCAACAGGAACTTTTCTAAGAGAAGAAATGATAGGATCCTTCTCCCTACTAATACTTGATTTATTAAAAAAAAAAAAAGCTGGGAAAACATGGAAAAACAATCCAGGAAATAGCCTTAAAAGGAAGCCAAAAACTAGATTTTGGTAAGTACTTTTGTTTTCCATTTAGTTCCTTTCTTAAATTTTAGGAAACTATTTTATTAACCCATCAACTCCAATTCACAGATTAGAAAAATAATTTCGTATCTGCATTGTTTTTGTTTTTTTTTTTGTTTTTTTTTTAATAGAGGCATGTTTTATTTATTTATTTGTTTGTTTATACATGCACTGGGTACAGTCAGAAGCGCGGGAGGGTGAGAGAATTCACCAGAGCCAGAGCAGGGAGCAGAGCAGGCAGAAGGACCGAAGTACACTGCTGAGGGGAGCAGCGGGCGGCAGGAGAGGTCTGCGCGCCATGTGGCCGGGGAGCAGATGGGGATTGAACCGGCGCCGCAGAGGCTGCGGGCAGCTTCGCAACCCAGCGCTCAACCGCTGCGCCACCAGGGAGGCCCCGTATCTGCATTGTTATTTTCAACATGGAAGTGGACACTATTCCTCAGGAAAACACAAAGTCCAGGCAGGGGTGCAATCAGCCCCGCCTCTGCTAGAGCAGGAAAGTCATCAGGGAGAGACACAGGTCAGTGTGGGGAGGGGCCTGGTGGGCAGGGCTGGGCCAGTCTCCCCACCTCCTCACATTATGCCAGTGAGATCACAGATACATGCAATGCCCTTTTCAGGGGATCTTGAAGTCATGACGTGTGGATAAGAAAAAAATCACTATTCCATAGTCCCCAGCACATTGTGAAAGAAAATATCATGAACAAACTCAGGGAATCACATCAGTGTGGACATTCTCAATGGTCCACCGCAATGTCAGAATGTCCCCCTCACAGCTTCCCCAGAACATGGTCCCATCCTCTCTACCCCAGCCCCTCCCACCGCCGGCCTCCAGGGTCTCACCTTTAGCAGCTGTGAGAGGCACATCAGAGCCCTGGACATTGGCGCTGCCTGGGGGAGAACAAAACAGAAGCTGGTCAGAGCCATGAGAGAAGAGACCACAGTGGACCTGATGAGGTGACTCCCCCAGGAGCTCCATCTACACTGTCTCCAGGGACTCAGGGACCAAACCCCTGATCCACACTTACCTGCAGCCTGAGTGTAGCTTCCTCTTTGTCCCCCTGTGGGAAAAAAAAACATTATATGAGACCAGGGAGAAGTGAGGCCATGAAATCCTAAAGGAATCTCCTAGTCCTGGACCACAAGGAAGTTTCCAGAACTGTGACTGAAAATTCAGGGTAGGACCAGGAAATGTGAAGAAAGAAGATGAGGGGGGAATGGACCAACTGCTTCCTAGGGTCTGTCCTCAGCAGGGACCTTCCCCTCTGCCATTTGCTGGGAGTCAGGGCCCATCACCAGAATTATCAAGGTGAACAATCTGTGATTCACTTTCATAAGTGTTTTACAAAAGAGGGTTAGAAATCAGCTCCAACTTGGGTGACACAAGTGTGTGGATGGTACTTCCCATTACCCAGGTAGGGCAAGTTCTCCCTGGGACATGAAGCCCCCAGTGGACAAGATCCCCCCCACTCCCTTCCCTACCTGAGTGCTTCTTCCTCCACATCACAGCTGCAGCCACCGCAATTCCAGTGAGCACAGCTCCAAGGAGAACCAGGCCAGCAATGAGGCCCCTAGTGGGGATGGAGGGCTGAGGCGGGGGCACTGGAAGGGAAGGGTAGTTCAGACCCTGAGCCCCAGGCCTCCATGCTGACCCTCTGAAGGTCTCCAGCAGGGCTCCTGATGCCCCTGGGCAGAGCCTCTGTGCCCACAACCTCCCTCCTCACCCCATCTCAGGAGTCGGGGCTCCAGCAGCCCCTCATGCTGCACGTGGCTCGTGTATCTCTGCTCCTCTCCAGAAGGCACCACCACAGCCGCCCACTTCTGGAAGGTTCCGTCCCCCCCAGGCCTGGTCTCCACCAGCTCCATGTCGTGGGTCAGGTCCTCCCCATCTCGCTGCCAGGTCAGGTTGATGTCCGCAGGGTAGAAGCCCAGGGCCCAGCACCTCAGGGTGACCTCATGGTCAGAGATGGAGTGGTGGGTCACGTGTGTCTCTGGGGGGTCTGAGAAGGGTCGGAAATGCAGGAAGTTTTATCCATGTTTTGGGTCACTGAAGTAGCACTCATAATGGACAGGGATGCAGGATGAGGGGAGGGAGCACAAAACCCAGATCCAGCCTGGACACAGGTATCAGGAATAATTCCTATTATTTGCAAATTTCTAGAATTAGAATGAGACAGTCCAGGCCAGGAGGCCAGGTCTCTGAGGGGGAGTAAAGGGATTTCTTGGTCCTGACCTAGCATGAGGCCAGTGACTCAGAAAAGCTGGATTCAGGCCCCAAAAACATGGGGCAGAGAACAAGGCCTGAGAGAGAAAGTTCCCAGGGCTCCCGGGGCTGCTGCCTGAGGCAAAGGGGAGCAGGGATGAATTATTTCAGGGATGGCTTCCCCCTCCATCCAGAGACTGGGTCCCTTCCGTGTCTAGAGGAAGGTGGGGCCTCTGGGCAAGTCACTCTTCAGGACCCAATTTGAACATCGCCCCGTAGACCCTCATACCCACGCGCTGTAGCGTCTCCTTCCCCTTCTCCAGGTACCTGCGCAGCCACTCTAAGCACTCCCCCTCCAGGTAGTTCCTCTCCTGCTCCGTGTCTCCAGCCGCCTCCCACTTGCGCCGGGTGATCTGAGCGGCCGTGTCCGCCGCGGTCCAGGAGCGCAGGTCCCCGCTCAGGGCCAGGTAATCGGCGCCGTCGTAGGCGAACCGGCTGTACCCGCGGAGGAGGCGCCCGTCGGGCCCCAAGTCGCAGCCAGACATCCCCTGGAGGGTGTGAGAGCCTGTCCCCGCCCGCGTCACCCCGCGTCACCCCGCCACCCCTGCGCCCGCCCCTCCCGGAGAACCCCGCGGGCAGGTCCAGGCCGCAGCCATCCCCCCCTCAGCTGGAAGGAACATCGGGCCTGTCCCGGGAGGCTTCCTCGCCGGCGGGGACTGTGGGTGGCCTTGGGGAGACGCTGAGACCCGGGGACTCGGGGCCCCTTCGGGGACCGGACAACTGGACCCGCCCGGCCCGCGGAGCTCACCCGCCGCGCTCTGGTTGTAGGAGCCGCGCAGGGTGTCCAGACCCTCGCCGAGAGCCCGCGCGGTGGCCGTGTAGGTCCTGGTGTTCCTGTCCCGGTACTCCGGACCCAAATGCACCGCCCAGGGCGTCCGCGGCTCCCCACTCTGACCCGGAGAGTCGCTGTCGAACCGCACGAACTGCGTGTCGTCCACGGAGCCCACGGCGATGAAGCGGGGCTCCCCGGGGCCGGGCCGGGACATCGCGGTGGAGAAATACCTCAGGGAGTGGGGACCTGGGGGGTGGGAGGGAGACTCGGGCTGACCCTCCACCCACGTGTTGGTACCAGAGTCTTAGGTGATTGGACAGGACCCTGGAGGGGTCCACTGAGACATGAAAGGGGTGGGGAGAAAAGATCCGGGAAGGTCATAAGGTTGGAAGAGAAGGGGGTGCATTGGGTGGGGAGGGCAGGATGTGGAGGGGCAAGGGACTGGAGCCCAGAGAGGGAAAGTGCCCAGGCGGTCCCCTGGCTCTTCCCCCTCAGAGGCAGGTTTTGTCCCATTTCACACTCACCCTCCGAGGCCTTGGGCAGGACAAGGACCTGCAAGAGCAACAGGAGGAGGCCTCCCGGCCCCATTACTGTGAAAATTTGTAAATGAGAACCACTGAAGCTTTGCCATTCTAGAAATGTGCAGCAGATGGGAAGAATCTTTAAGCCTGTGAGAAAGAAAGTGAGACTCCCTGCAACACCGAGAAGATGGGCTCCCCCAACACTGAGTCTGTGTCCCGGCCACCCTAACAGTCTGCATGGCTTGGCCCTGAACACTGTCCTCCAGCCAGGACAGCTCTTTGTCACGCGTCTCCCTGAGTCCTGGCCCAGGGGCTCTCTGAGGGAAGGCCCCACAGGCTGTGTTCAGCCCCTTTTTCCTCCACTGCCCCTTCCAGAATAACTCACTGACCTGAACTGGAAGCCCTGCCTTTCCCCCACCCCCTCCATGTCCCTGGCCCTGGACTCTCCTGGAAAACTCACAGGGGGATAAGGCAAAGGGGGCATGGGGGGGGGAGGCCCTTACTGGGGAGGGAAAGAAAAGGGGGAGCAAGCATCACTGGACTATCTTTTAGAGCATTCTTTGCCTTTTCTTGAAAATGGCCCTCCATTTTCAAAATCAACAATGAAGTGTCCAGTTTTCACACTTTGGGTCCCCCCCTACCCAGTCAAGTTTCCCAGGACTTTGTTTGGGCAAAGCCAAGATGAGGAGTGCTTTGCATCTAAAAGAAGGTGATACCTGGTGACCCAAGGGTTAATGTCTCTGTGCTATCAAGCTATTGCCAGTTACTGAAGCCTGAGTTCAACCCCTGTCCAGGGATCTACCCACATGGCATGGCAGACCTCTCCTGTCTCGCCCACCTCAGCAGTGTGTTTCAGTAGATGCACCTGTTCTGTTCCCTACTCTGTCTCTGGTGAATCCTCTCTCTCTCTCTCTCTCTCTCTCTCACACACACACACACACACACACAAACACACCCCTCTGGCCTACACCCCGGTTCTTGTATGTATAAATGAATGAAAAATAAATCTTTTTTTAATTAAAAGAATAAAAGAAAGTATTGGGGCCTTGGTGGCCAAGCGTGGTTTGTGTCGATGACACAGAGCCAGGTAGGGCATAGAAACTTGATCCTGACGTCATGGAACTGCTTGTCTACTAGCCGAAGTCACGTGTTTACAGCTATCTTCACTTCATGATCTGGTTGGGGTGGGCCCCAAGCAGGTGCTGGGCACCCTTATCTCTATAGCGCTGTGTGGCAGCACCCCTAGTGGTCAAGTCCGGTACATACTGTGGGTGCCGCCCTGGGAGTCAGTGCACCTAGACACCAAAGATCTTCACCCACGGAGGGGGTTTCTCGAGCACCCGCACACTACACAATTTTCCCTGCAGACTTCATGTTCTTGAACTAAGACACAAGCACCAAAAGCGGGACTAAGCGGCAACGTGATTCGGTCCAAAGATTCGCGTGCCTTTGAGGCGCAGAAAGTGGCTTGGAAGGTGAGCAGGCAGCACCCCGCTGTCTTGTACTTTCTACGCATTCCCTAAGTATTCTCAGCATCCTCGCTGTGCTCCCATTCCCACACCCCTTGAATTCCTTTCCTCAGGGAAAACTCAGTCCCTTCAAAGATTCACCTGACAAGGACAGTCGAACCTAGGGTCCTCTTCCTGTCTGAAGGTCAACGATTCAAGATCTTAAGTACATTTACAAAATCCCTTTACAGCAACAATTGCCTGAGTATTTGAATGAGCAGCTATGGGGAGAGGGAAGCAGTAATAACCAGGAGGTGGTTATGTGGCCCATCATGGAATCTGCCTAGCGTGACCTGGTTCTTCCTTTGTGTTTAATTGGGTCACAGTTAGGAACTGAAGTTCAAGTAAGAAGATTGCTTAAATAGGAACAAAATGCAACCTATTAGCCATGAAAATTTTAAATCGTAAAGCCCAGTCACATGTTTAATATATAGAGAAAATCAAAATTAAAGTACAACAGTTCATTCTCTCTTTGGACACTGTATTATTGTGTACCACAACATAACAATTTGCCCAAAACAGAACAGTTAAAAACGGTATTTGGAGTATTATCTCCCACAGTTTCCCAGAGTCAGGGATCCAGAAGCTTCTGGCTCAGGGTTTCAAGATTGCTGTCAAGTTGTAGCCAGCACTGCATCATGTCAGGTTTGACTCTGCCTGGAGGATTTGCAGGGAAAATGACTCACTCATACTGTTAGGGGGAAAGGATGTCCTGAGCTAATCCCATACAGGCTTTGTGGACTCCACCCCCACTCCAGACCAAAGCCATCAGGACATTGGGAAAGACAAATCCCATCACCACCAAAGGGAAGGTTGCTGGAACCTGAGGGTGGGGTTAAGCAGCCAGGTTGGGTATAAAACCAGACATGTAGGCCTTGGGGGGTTCTTTTTGGCTCTCCATCAGCTCTCTGCTCTCAGCCAGCTCTCAGAGTGCCATTGGGTTTCCAGGTCGGCGGATCGGGTAGGACGATAATAAAGACTTTATTTCCCTATTTTCTCCCTGAGTTGTATATTTCCTCATTTCCCCTTCCCTTGTAAATAAACCTTTTATTAACCTTTTGTGTGTGCCTGCAGTGGAGTATTAATAAGCCCCTTTTAAGCGTGCGGGTAAGGACCCACAGCCAGGCAACCAGTTTTATATCAGGGCTGTCCTCTAACAATATGGCTACTGGAGGAACCTCAATTTCTAGCCACACAGAGGTTTCCATGTGGGCTCTTTATGACCCAGCCACTGGCTTCCCCAGAGCAAGCAATTGAGAGAGAGCTACCCAGATGGCAGCTGCAGAGTTAACACCATTACATCAACCTTATGCTCAGAAGTCTATACTCAAGAGGAGGGAATTAAGCTCTGCCTCTGGAATGCAGGAATATCTAAGAATTCAAGTGCATGTTTAACACCAACATTAATATTGAATATGGTTTCAGGATTTTGTAAGTCAAATGTTTTCTTTTATCAGATTATATCTTTCACGCCTTAAATTTCTCTTTCAGAAAATAATGGTTAACAATCAATCCAAGACAGAGAAGGGGATGCAAAATTATTTCTATTTTCTTTCAAGCTCTCTTAATAACAATGTTTGTTTGCTTTTAATATGGAACACACCGCAGATCTAAGTGTCGCCCTGAACAGGGGCCCTGCTAATCTTCTCTGCATTGTCCCCACCCCAGCATCTGTGCTGCAGGAGCACACACGAGCTTCCTCAATACCCTGCAAGAAATCTGGGTGCAGAGTAGCTACATCAATGGTTCCAGACTTCCCTCAGTGAGGCTGTTGTTGAGCTACCTGAGCATCAGAGTTACCCTAGGCTCTGCATCCTGAGCTCCTAGAGGCCTGGGGGCTGCAGACAGGGCTGTGTAAGACAGGACAGGAGTGAGGATTCATAGTACAGGACACCAGGCAAGGAGAAGGAAGGAGAGGGTCCAGGCAGGGGCAGGGAGGGGCAGAACTGGGGAGGGAGAGCACAGGGACGGGGCGATGGACCAAGGGGACTGCACCTGAGAGGGGAAATCAAATTCTATACAAAAATTAACATCTATGTAAGAAAATAAATCTAAGAAAAGGAAGGAAGGAGAGGGGTGAGGGTGGAAAAGGGATGGAGAGGGGAAACATGGAGTCAGAGGCCAAGAGTGGGGCACCGGGTCCATAAGAGGACTGCGGGGGTCTTGTCAGAGAGCAGGGAGTGGACATGTGGGTCCGGGGCCGTGGTCCACAGTCGAAGCAGCTGTGGTGTGAGGTGGGAGGGCAACATGAGCCAGGCCAGGCTGTGGTTCCTCAATGACAGGTGGGGGAGGTGGATGAACCGGACCCGGGACCCGGGGAGAGGCAGGTGCAGGAACTGAGAGTCAGCCCGCGCATCCAGGGAGAGTTTAGATTGGGGTGGGGGAGCAGAAATTCAATGCCCAGCAGGTATTCAGGGCACAGGAGGGGAAAGCAGCAGTGTGGGGTGATGCAAGTAGCGATGAGGTCCCTCCACAGAGGAGGCTGCATCCATCAGGTGGTGGGGTGGGAGAAGGCCCTCGACCACAGGGTGATGGATCTGTGGTGTGAGGAGCGAAAGCCCACTGGGGTCAAGGAAGCCAAGGGGGGGTGAAGGCCGAAGAGGAGCCGCATCAAGAGCAGCTCTCAGGTCTGGGAAGGGCGGGAGGCTGCAAGAGAAAGAGGCAGCTGGGAGACTGGTGCTGAGGGCCAGGACTGGGGAGCAGAGATAAGCAGGGCCTGGGGTGTCAGGGCGAGAAAACTGGGTTAGGGTGCTGACCAGAGAGGAGGGTCTGGGGTGAGGACAGGAGCGGGGGAAGGGCCTGGGTGAGGGCCCAGGAGCAGGAGCTGCTCTGGCTGGGAGGTGGGAGGAGAGGCAGAGGACAGGGCAGGTCTGTGCACAGGGCTTGTGCCTGTGGTCAAGGCAATGAGGAGCTCCCAAGCTCCCCGGCATGAGGGGGGGGGGGACTAGCATGGAGAGAGATACCTCAGGCAAAAGGCACCCTCAGAAAGCAGGGCTCAGTAAAATGTGGGGAGTTAGGATCCATCAGGTGAGGCTCAGGAGAGAGGAGAAAGCAAGTGAGGAAGGGGAGGAAGGTCACCCTAGAACAAAGAAAGGAGGGACGCAGGGAAGGGGGACAAGAAGAGGGGTCAGCAAAGAGGAGGTGCAGCAGGGTAGGGGGCAGCTGGGATGGGGTAGCTGGAAAGGGAGGGTCAGCTGGGAATGTTAGGGGGAAATGATGTCTTGAGATAATCCCATGCAGGCGTTGTGGACCCCACCACCCACTCCAGACTAAAGCCATCAGGACACTGGGAAAGACAAATCCCATCACCACCAAAGGGAGGGTGGCTGGGACCTGAGGGTGGAGTTGGGCAGCCAGGTTGGATATAAAAACCAAACACGTGGGCCTGGGGCTCTCTGGCTATCTCGCTCGCCTCCTGGCTTCACGGCTCCTGGCTCGCGGCCAGCTCTCAGAGCGCCATTTTGGGATTCCAGGTCGGCGGATCGGGTAGGACTCATTTAAAACTTTGTCTCCCACTTTCTCCCTGAGCTGTACATTTCCTCATTTCCCCTTCCCTGTAAATAAACCTTTTATTAACCTTTCGTGTGTGCCTGCAGTAGAGCATTGGTAAGTCCCTTTAAGCGCGCGGGTGAGGACCCAGTCAGGCACCCCGTTTTGTATCGGGGTTGCTCTACAAACAGGAAGAAGGGGCAGCAGAGAAGGGGAGGGTGGCAGGAAGGGTGAGAAGCAGGGAGGTGGGCATTTCTGAGACCAGAAATGGGAGGGGGGGCACGAGCCATGGAGTAGGAGGGGTACACAGGCAAGACAAGAAAGAACTGAGAGGCTGTTAAAGCAAAGGGGGAGAGGGGGGACATTACCAAAAGAGTAGAGCACAACTTTACCGCTTAAATAAAATCAATATATCAATAAAAATAATAAATAAATAAATAAAAATAAAATCATATATCAATATATCAGGAGGGGTGTGCAACCAGCCAAGTCCAGCCCCATAGTCCTCCTCCAGAACTCCCAAAGACCATACCCCTCCTGACAGTTTCCCCAAGGCACTCGGGGTGTTGTAGAGCAACCCCGATACAAAACGGGGTGCCTGACTGTGGGTCCTCACCCGCGCGCTTAAAAGGACTTATCAATGCTCTACTGCAGGCACACGCGAAAGGTTAATAAAAGGTTTATTTACAAGGGAAGGGGAAATGAGGAATGTACAGCTCTGGGAGAAAAGTGGGAGACAAAGTTTTAAATGAGTCCTACCCGATCCGCCGACCAGGAATCCCAAAATGGCGCTCTCAGAGTTGGCCGCCAGCCAGGAGCCGTGAAGCCAGGAGGCGAGCGATCGCGAGCCAGAGAGAGAGCAAGGCCCACGTGTTTGGTTTTTATATCCAACCTGGCTGCCCAACTCCACCCTCAGGTCCCAGCCACCTTCCCTTCGGTGGTGATGGGATTTGTCTTTCCAGTGTCCTGATGGCTTTAGTCTGGAGTGGGGGTGGGGTCCACAAAGCCTGTATGGGATTAACTCAGGACATCCTTTCCCCCTAACAGGGGGACCCCGCCCATTCCCGGAAAAGGCCCAAACTCCTGCCCACCAGGACCCATGAAGCCCCCTCACCAGCACCCAGTGCTGCACCTCCCCCTGCAGTGACCTTTAGGGCTAAGGGCTTTCACCACGGTCCCTAGGTCCGGCTGGGCAAGGAACCAGCACGCAGGGGAGTACAGCAAAATTCCCTGAAGACATAGATAAGACAGACACTTATCAAAAGATAACAACCACCAGGAGCCACTAAAAGAATGCTACTACAAAAAACCTTATCTCGTCTTTCTAGAACTACAAACTTTATTCCCTTATTGTCTTTCTAAACTTCCTTCTTTCTTCTATAAAGGTCATTGGTTGTTAATTAAAAAATCATATGAAATCCTTAAACAAGGCTGACTCAAATGAAACATTACTAAACCTTGTGTAATAATAATAATTAAAATATAGTTTAGGTGAAAAAGTAGTAAAACAAAAAATGCGATTATATAGTTTAAAAACAAAACTAATGGTCTCTCTACTTAGGAATGCGCCTGGGTCCAGATGTAAATCACTGCCCTGTCAATGATAAGCTAAACCCATGAGCAAGCTGATTTCGTTGATATTCACTGTTCCTATGCTTTTAGAAAACATATATATACTGGTCACAAACTCAAAGAGAATTACACTCAGATTTACACTCTCTCTTGAAGTGTGTCTGTGTGTCATTTCTTTTCACACCGACTCCCTGACCACCCTGCGCAGGCGTCAACCCTGAGACGGCCTCATTGTCTACTGCTGTGCTAGTCCGCGGCAGCCCAGGGCCATGGAGCGGGCAAGGGCAGCCAGAAGCAGAACGGGGCACTGGCCCATCCCGAAGCCAGCAACCTCCAGTGCCTGACAGGAGTGAGCCTGTCCATGCAGCGGCAGAGACCTAGCAGCGGACTCCATGCCTCTAGCAAAAGCAGAATTAGAGCTGAAGGCGGAAGCCACAAGGGCAGGGCCACTCACGTGACCAGCAAACCTGCTCACATCAAGGCCTGTCATTTGTTTCCCCTGTGCTTCCTGCCCCTCTTGCTCACCAGCATTACACTAATGCCAAAACCAAATTCAACACACACAAACACACACACACAAATACTACAGGAGCCTCCCTGGAGGCGCAAGGGGTGAAGACGCAACCTATGAAGCTGTAAGTAGCCCCTGTAGCAGGAGTTTGATCCCCCACAGTGGGCCTGCTAGACTTAAGCGCTGCTAGACTTAAGCGGCCTGCTCAGCCACCATTAGGGTTCCCTGCAGTTCTGCATCCCTACACAAAGGTCAGAACTGCCCAGTCACAGTCATATGAGCCAAACCTTACAAGGTGACATTCATATCAATCAAGAGCAGAAAGCTTGATCACTCTGGGAAGGTTGTGCATCAATAGGTAAGACTGGGAATGAACAGGGGGCTTAGGACGGATGCATAAACTTACTCCCTACTCATACATCATGAGGTATGACTGGGAACGCCCGGGGGGCCGAGGACCAATGTATGACAAGGGACCCCAGAAACTGATCAGTGGAATGCCTTGTTGATAAGATTAGGACCATGACTGGGGTCTAGTTTCGATGACAACCCTTGGTCATCAAGCTGATAACATGGTCAGCAGACTTGTGTCCCCCAAGCCCTAGATGACATTCCTGAGTTTCACCCATACTTTCTCCTTGTCCTCCTAACGCCTGTAGCTAATGCTCTATGATTATTCTATCAATAAAAATGGCCAGGATCTTGCTCTCAGCAGCATCCTGCCTTGTGCAGCCTGCTCCACAACTCCCGTGTCTTTATCAGTGTGGTGTTGCTCAATGCAACATGTATATGTGTTTGTGAGTACACGTGTGTGTGTTGGGACATGCCTGCAACACTATAGGCAGTTTGCATGTCTGTCTTTGCCTTCCCTTCCTACTTCCTACTTGTGTAGAGGATCGTCAGTCAGCAGGATGATCTCATGTTCCCCTCCTGGATGCACATACTATCTAGGGTCCCAGGAATAATGGAAGCTTTTCACAGTCCTTTATTGCCAAAATCATTCCTTTCCTCAGTTTTTACTGCCACGATTTTCTGTATGTCTGTTTTTTCCCCCAAACTGGTGTTTCTTCCCAAGTGATAGTTGCTGGTTCATTTGTCATGTAAGTATATTTGACAAATGTCCTTTGCCCAGCTCCTCTCTGCCCTTAGAGAGTTGTAAGTTACATAAAATAATTTCTATTTGTCTTTCAGGGATATGACAGATCAAAACAGAAAATCACAAGTACTGAGAACAGTGTCCACTCTGATCCTTTGGCACCAAGAACCCCTACCAGAGGCGCAGGCTGCTGTCATCAAGGTCACATCTGAGCTGGGAAAGGGGAATGAATGGACTAAGACTAAGTCAAGTACCACAAAGCTCTCCTACTGAGTTTCCCTTGCTTTTTTCTGTTTTTAGCATTTGCTTAGTAGCTCTAAACGCCATAATTTTCTAGAGTTTCAATAAAGATGGAGTCTGGCAGTTTGTGAGTCAGTTTGTTTTTGGTTTTGTTTGTTTATTTTTCTGTTTTCCATTGTTCTGTGCAGGGACAGTCCCTATGCCACTATTTTCCACTGTTCTCTTGCCTGTTGCTCCCTTTAGCCTCCAGTGGGTTGCACTTATGCATCACAATTCCCAGTCCCTTGAGAACAGCCAGGAAATTCATTCATTTGATAAAACTGCATTAAATACTGATTTTACTCTGGATAATGTATAAGGAAGGGGTCTGGATAAAAAGAATCAAGTTCTCAGCCTTCAAAGATGACATGGTCTAGCAGAGTGGGAAGACAGCATTATTATTTTTTTATAAAGATAATATTTATTCACATGTACCTATCTTTACTAAATAATTTTTGCTTGGTACTTGCTTTCTTACATATCTCTAAGAATTTTAAATACCGTTAGAGTGTGTATTTTGTTAATAAATCAACAGTTGTATTTAAATAAAAATACATTTTTACTCTTCTACTTGAAAAATAAATTTCCCAACTCCTGGTTCCTAGTTTGTCATTGATTTTTCCCTCAGCCGTTCAGAATGTGATTTCACAGTCTTCTAGCCGTCATTTCAGACAGAGAAGCACTTAAACTAGGTGACTTGTTTTTCTAGGTGACTTGTTTTTCTCCTCTGGCTATTTTTTTAAAGATTTTTATTTATTTTTATTTATTTATGCATACAAGAACTGGGGTATAGGCCAGAGGTGCCCACACCACCAGAGACAGATCTACTGAAATACACTGCTGAGGGGAGCAGCGGGTGAGACAGGAGAGGTCTGGTGTGCCTTGTGTGTAACTCCCTGACTAGGGATCAAACTCATGCTGCAGTAGCTGGTGATAGCTAGATAGTGCTGAGACTTTGATAGTGCTGTGCCACCAGGGAATATTATTCTGTATACATTTGCTTAATCCTTAGCCATAATATTTTTATACAATGCCTCCCTTCATGCATTCCTGCTCACCTCCTATGACTTTAATTAGATTAACACCAAACTTCATCATTCATTCACCATGTATGAGCTGGTAGGCAAAACAATGACACCACAAATATGTTTAAGCTTCTGTGAATATGTGGCCAAGCATAGTAATAAGGACAGCACATGTGATTAAGGAGATTATCCTGATTGTTGGGGGCAAGAAGAGCAGGAGATGGGTACTACTCCAAGCTCATAGGTCCTTAAAAGTGGAAAAACTAAAGAAATGTGGATGAGGAGTGCTGAATTTCTTATGTAGTCCTAACTTCAACTTTAAAGATCTGTTTTTTTTATACTTTAAAAAATGGTGAATTGCACTAAAACATTAAAGTTTTAAAACATTAAACTTTAAAGTTTAGGAGACATCACCAAGATGGTGGGAAAAGGATATTTCATACTACACTCCCAAGAGGAACAGCTATGAACCTGAAATGGGACACCTCTAAAAGAATCTGTCACCTGGTAGTGAGGCTGAAACACCCCCTACATCTCAGAGATCTGCACCAGAAAGAGCACTGAGGATATCCAACCCCTAATGTAATGGAAGGTGAGTGGAGAGAGACACATTGAGAGGGCAGATTTATGGGGTGGAATCTGCAGAGCTGCTGCTGTGAAGCACATGCTCTCAGTCCAGGTAAAGCCCAAAGAGGATACTGGGTGCTCTCAGTGTGCCGAAACTCCAACAAGGAAGACAATAAAGAAAGTGCTCTAGTACACACCCATCCCCGGCCCCCGGCCCCGCCTTGGGATATTTACTGGCACAAGAAAGTGCATGGACAAGAGATGGACTGCCCTGTCTCAAAGTTGGGGCCCAGAGAGGAGGGTTAACTGCAGTGCCTAAATACAAACCAGGCCCCCAGCACCTCTAAACCAGCACCAGGCCTATTCAACAACCTCCCTACCTTATAACATAGCAAGTGCTATGTATTAGCTAAAGTACCTACAGCAGCCAGCAGGAACAAAACAAAACAACAAAGCAAAAAATTTAAATAAACAGATAAATAAATAATGAAATAGTTATAGTACCACCCTGCTGTAAAAGTAAAAAAATAAATTTAAGTTGCTAATCCAGATTCCCAGTGGCAGGCAGAAAAACACAATTTCAGATCATTTGAGACCACAAGGAAATATGACTACTCTCCAGAATTCAAACTCAAATGCATGGAAGATTATATCTTCCTAATAGATAAGGAATTAAAAAAGTTATCATAAAGAAACCCACAGTGATATACTAACACTCAGAAAGGTAACTCAAAGGACAAAAGAAAACCAGAAAGGCAAACCAATGAGTTCAAGAATAAAATTAAGAAACAGAAGGCAGAAACTGAAACTTTAAATTTAAAACTAATGGTTTTGTTATAGAGCAAACCCCCGATATTAAACGGGTTCCTGGCTGTGGGCCCTCACCCGCGCGCTTTAAAGAGACTTATGAATACTCTACTACAGACACACACAAAAAGGTAATAAAAAGTTTATTTACAGAGGAAAGGAAATAAGGAAAATGTACAACTCAGGGAGAAAATAGGGAAATAAAGTCTTTAATGCGTCCTAACCCGATCCGACGACCTGGAAACCCAAAGTCACTCTCAGAGCTGGCCAGACGCTGCGAGCTGGTGGAGAGCCAAAAATGGGGGGCCCCCAAAGCCCACGTGTCTGCCTTTTATATCCACCTGGCTGCTTAACCCCACCCTCAGGTCCCAGCCACCTTCCCTTTGGTGGTGATGGGATTTGGAGTTCCCAGTGTCTTTGGCTTTGACCTGGGGTGGGGGTGGAGTCCACAAAGCCTATATGGAATTAGCTTTGGGACATCCTTTTCCCCCTAACAGTTTCAAGATGTGAAGAACTCAATGAATGAGACCAAGACTGTTACAGATAGCAGTGGATCTAAAATAGACCTAAAGAAGAAATGAATCAGCAAGCATGAAGAAACCTGGAAATCGATCAGACGGTGGGTGAAAGAGAAATAAAATATTAAAATGTAAAGAAATTCTACAAAAACTATTCCTCCATAAAAAAGGCAGCATAAGGATAATGGGTATCCCAGAAGGTGAAGAGAGAGAACAAAGAGATTTATTCAAAAAATAATAGCTGAAAACTTTCCAAACCAGGGTAAAGAACTAAATATACATGTTCATGAAACAAACAGAACACTTAGTTATGCAGAGACTAACACCAAGACATAAAACTATGAAAAAGCCAAGATAAAAAATAAGTATGAGGGCCTCTCTGGTGGCGCAAGGGGTTAAGCCACAACCTATGAAGTTATTCGCAGCTTCTGCAGCACAAGTTTGATCCCCGGCAGGCCAGGCAGCTACCCACATAGCGGAGCAGACCTCTCCTGTCTCTCCAGCTGCTCCCTCAGCAGTGTACGTCAGTCCATCTGCCTTTCTGGTGCCCGCTCTGTCTCCGGTAAATACTTTCACCCTACCCCCACCCCCCACCCCTGCACCTCTGGACTGTACCCCAGCTCTTATATGCACAAATAGATAAATCTTTAAATAAACAAACAAACAAACAAATAAATAAATAAATAAGAAAGAAAGGTGCCTAGGGGGAGGAAAAGTGATTATAAATCTCTGCCTTCTGGGCCTCCCCTGGTGGCACAGCGGTTGAGCGCTGGGCTGCGAAACTTCCCGCAACCTCTAAAGTGCTGGTTCGATCCCCCTGGCAAGGGTCCCACATGGTGCGACAGACCTCTCCTGCAGAGCCCCGCTGCGTCCCCCCTCAGCAGTGTATTTCGTCAGTTCTGTTCCCCGCTCCGGCTCTGGTGAATTTTCTCACCCTCCCATGCTTCTGACTGTACCAGTGCTTATATAAATAAATAAATCTTTTAAAAAAAAAATCCCTGCGTTCAGGTTATTATCAGAATTTTCAGCATAAATTTTCCAGGTCAGAGAGAATGGAATGACATATTCAAAATATTTAAGGTAAACCTACCATCCAATAAGATGTCCTGCTAAACCCTCTTTCTAATATGAGGAATTAAGTTTTTCTGAGACAAAACAAAAGTTGAAGGAGTTCACACCACTTCTAGATATACCTTACAAGAAATATTGGAAAGACCTCTTCTATCTAAATGGAAAAAACAAGAAAGTCCACAAAAAATTGAACAAGGAATAAATGAATAGGCAGAAACAAAAGACAAAAGACAAAAAAGCAGTAAGAAGCCTCCTCTATCAACAATTGCTCTAAATGTAAACAGACTAAACTAACCAATAAAATGGCTGTATTAAAAAGCAAAACTCAACTATATGCCAATTACAAGAGACTCACTAAAGCTATAGACAAATACAGACTAAAAATGAAAGGATGGACAATGGTACTCCAAGTGAATGGAAAATTTAAAAAGACAGCAACAATTATACTTGTATCTGATAAAATAAACTTCTGACCAAAAAGTTAACCAGAAACAAAGATGAGTATTATATATAAAAAAGATGAAAATGAAAAAAGGATCAACACATAGGAAGATGTACCACTTGTTAGTATGTGTGAATACAATATACTTCAATATACTTACCAAAGTGTATAGGGCAGATATTAACAGGTGTAAATATCTACTGAGAACAATACAATAATAACATGGGAACTTAATGCTTCACTTTCTAAATGGACAGTCATCCAAAAGAAAATCAACAAAGAAACGACCTTAAATGAGAAATTAGATGAGATTTACTTAATATTTACAGAACATAAAATCCAAAAGCAATGGAATACACATTCATTCAAGGTGTTCACAGAACTTTCTCACTGATAGACCACATGCTGAGACACAAGTCTCCATAAATTCATGAAGGCTGAAATTGAAATCTTATCAAACATCGTTTCCGATAAGAATGGAATGAAACTAGAAAACAACCAAAAGAAGGAGAGAGAGAACTACACATTAGGGGACGAGAACTGCATGCTACCAAACAATTGGGTTATGAGAAAATAAAAAATTACCTGAAGACAAATGAAATGAAGATACAACTCATCATAACTAAAGGGATGCGCAAAGGCAGCACTAAGAGGGAGGGTAATAGTAAACACAGGCCTATTTCAGGAGACAAGAAGAATCACCCAAAAATCTAAGGTTATATCTACGGAACTAGAAAAAAGAAATAAGAAAAAGAACACAGTAGAAGGCGGGAAGTAATAAAAAGTAGAAGGGAAATAAATGAAATAGAAATCAAGAAGAGAATTCAAAACATCGATGAAACCAATACATGGTTCTTTGAAGATTAATAAAAATCAATAGACTTTTAGTCTCACAAAAAAGAGAGAGAAAACACAAATCAGAAATGATAGTGATTTTGCAACAGATACTACAGAAATATAAGGGACCATAAATGAATATAATGAACACTTACTTGGCCACAAATTGAACAATCCAGAAGAAATGGGCAAATTGAAATATTTAATATGCAATACTGAATTTGGAAGAAAGAGAAAATCTGGACAGTAAGAAAAATTTTAAAGATTTATTTATTTATGTATACAAGAACTGGGGTACAGGCCAGAGGTGCAGGGGTGGGGGGTGAAAGCATTCACCAGAGACAAAGCAGGGAGCAGAACAGACAGAATGACTGAAATACACTGCTGAGGGGAGCAGCAGGTGACACAGGAGAGGTCTGCTGCGCCATGCAGCAAACTAGTGACACAGAGGCTGCAGTATCTTCACAGTGCTGTGCTTAACCCCTTGCGCCACCAGGGAGGCCCCCATAAGAAAATTCAGATAGTAACTTGAAAGCCTCCAAAACACAAAAGTCCAGGACCAGAGGCTTCATTAGTAATTCTCCAAAACTATTTTGTTAAAGATATATTTTATGTAATTATACATACAAGAGCTGGAGTGTAGGCCAGAGGTGTGAAGGGTCTAGGAAGGCAGGGCTGGGCCAGTCTTCCCACCTCCTCACATTAGACAATATGAAAACAGACACAGTCAAGTGTTACAGCAATTTCCCAGAGAAATCAGAGGCACTCAGAGAGGTGGAGAGAGAGACATTTAATTGCCACACTGGCAGACTCAGTGGGATCGCTCCCCAAAATGCTGAGCGCACAAGAATAAAAACGGCAGTTTGTGTGAGGAAACTTGCCATCCCGTCCGTCATAGCACAAGCATTCTTTATTTGGAAGGGGTTCAAGGTAGTCATGGCTACCACCACGGACGAGTAGTACAGTACACCCAGGAACTTCTCAGTTTCAGCAAGCAGCAGAATCAAGTAGTAGCTTCCCCCAGGCAGCAGGCTTGGGAAACTTCCTGCTTCCACGTGCTCTTTGCAAAAAAGTGAACACATATGATCTTGGAAGTCATAGAGCAGGACATAATAAATGTTTCATCACTTAGTCCGCACAAGGCAGCTGTTTCACACTGTGAAAATAAATAATCATAAACAAATTCAAATTAGTCACATAAATGGTGACATTCTGAACAGCCCACCACATGCTCAAAATGTCCCTCTCAAAGCATCCCCACAACCAAGTACTGTCATAGCTGCCCCAGCTCCTCCTGCCACAGGTCTCCAGGGATGTTACCATTAGGGCATATGAGAGTCACATCACAGCCTGGGCACATCTCTGCCTGGGGGAGAACAAAACAGAACAAAGTCAGAGGCATGAGAGATGAAAGGAGAGGAATTGGGTATGTGAACACCTTATGGGTTCTATCTGTGCTATCCCAAGGGCCTTGGGATGGATCTTCTCCCTTCCTTATTTACCTGCAGCCTGGTATAGCGCCCTCCTTCTCCATCTGTGGGAAGAAAACATCCTCTGAGAGGTCAGCGACTTCCCCTTATGGGTTTCCATCTAAACTTCCCCAAGGGCATTAGGGATGGATTTTCTCCCTTCTATATTTACCTGCAGCCTGGTATCGCTCCCTCCTCCCCCTGTGGGAAGAAAACATCTTGTGAGAGGTGAGTAACTTACCCTTATAGATTTCCATCTATACTTTCCCAAAGGCCTTAGGGATGGATCTTCTCCCTTCCATATTTACCTGCAACCTGGCATAGCTTCCTCTTTCTCCACCTGTGGGAAGAAAACATCTTGTGAGAGGTCAGTGACTTCCCTTTATGGGATCCCATCTAAACTATCCCCAGGGCCTTAGGGAAGGATCATCGCCTTTCCATATTTACCTAGCCTGGTATGACTCCCTCCTTCTCCACCTTTGGGAAGAAGACATCTTGTGAGAGGTCAGTGACCACCCCTTATGGGTTCCCAGTATAGTATTACAAGGGTCTTAGGGATGGATCTTCTCCCTTCCATATTTACCTGCTGACTGAGTAGAGCTTCCTCCTTTTCCCCCTGTGGGAAGAAAATATCTTGTGAGAGGTCCTTAACTTCCCTTTATGGGTTCCTATCTATACTATCCCAAGGGTCTTGGGATGGATCTTCTCCCCTCCATATTTACCTGCAGCCTGGTATAGGTCCTCCCTTCTCCACCTGTGGGAAGAAAACATCCTCTGAGAGGTCAGCGACTTCCCCTTCTGGGTTTCCATCTAAACCTCCCCAAGGGCCTTAGGGATGGATTTTCTCCCTTCTATATTTACCTGAAGCCTGGTATCGCTCCCTCCTCCCCCTGTGGGAAGAAAACATCTTGTGAGAGGTGAGTAACTTACCCTTATAGATTTCCATCTATACTATCCTCAGGGCCTTAGGGATGGATCTTCTCCCTTCCATATTTACCTGCAGCCTGGTAGAGCTCCCTCCTTTTCCCACTGTGGGAAGAAAACATCTTGTGAGAGGTCCTTGACTTCCCTCATGGGTTTCCATCCATACTATCCCAAGGGCCTTAGAGATGGATCTTCTCCCTTCCATATTTACCTGCTGACTGAGTAGAGCTTCCTTCTTTTCCCACTGTGGGAAGAAAACATCTTGTGAGAGGTCCTTAACTTCCCTTCATGGGTTCCCATCTATACTATCCCAAGGCCTTGGGATGGATCTTCTCCCTTCCATATTTACCTGCAGCCTGGTATAGATCCTCCCTTCTCCACCTGTGGGAAGAAAACATCCTCTGAGAGGTCAGCGACTTCCGCTTATGGGTTTCCATCTAAACTTCCCCAAGGGCATTAGGGATGGATTTCTCCCTTCTATATTTACCTGCAGCCTGGTATCGCTCCCTCCTCCCGCTGTGGGAAGAAAACATCTTGTGAGAGGTGAGTAACTTACCCTTATAGATTTCCATCTATACTATCCCAAAGGCCTTAGGGATGGATCTTCTCCCTTCCATATTTACCTGCAGCCTGGTAGAGCTCCCTCCTTTTCCCACTGTGGGAAGAAAACATCTTGTGAGAGGTCCTTGACTTCCCTCATGGGTTTCCATCCATACTATCCCAAGGGCCTTAGAGATGGATCTTCTCCCTTCCATATTTACCTGCTGACTGAGTAGAGCTTCCTCCTTTTCCCCCTGTGGGAAGAAAATATCTTGTGAGAGGTCCTTAACTTCCCTTTATGGGTTCCTATCTATACTATCCCAAGGGTCTTGGGATGGATCTTCTCCCCTCCATATTTACCTGCAGCCTGGTATAGGTCCTCCCTTCTCCACCTGTGGGAAGAAAACATCCTCTGAGAGGTCAGCGACTTCCCCTTCTGGGTTTCCATCTAAACCTCCCCAAGGGCCTTAGGGATGGATTTTCTCCCTTCTATATTTACCTGAAGCCTGGTATCGCTCCCTCCTCCCCCTGTGGGAAGAAAACATCTTGTGAGAGGTGAGTAACTTACCCTTATAGATTTCCATCTATACTATCCCAAAGGCCTTAGGGATGGATCTTCTCCCTTCCCTATTTACCAGCAGCCTGGTATAACTCCCTCCTCCTCCACCTGTGGGAAGAAGACATCTTGTGAGAGGTTAGCTCCTCCTCTCCCCTTATGGGGTCCCATCTATACTATCCCAAGGGCCTTAGGGATGGATCTTCTCCCTTCCCTATTTACCTGCATCCTGGTATGACTCTCTCCTTCTCCACCTGTGGGAAGAAGACATCTGGTGAGAGATCAGTGACGCCCCCTTATGGGCTCCCATCTATGCAATGCCAAGGGCCTTAGGAATGGATCTTCTCCCTTCTATATTTACCTGCAACCTGAGTATAGCTTCCTCTTTCTCCCCCTGTGAGAAGAAGACATCTTGTGAAACTCAGGGACAAGACTGAGTGATAAGACTCTAAAGGAACTACTTCCCCCCAGAATCCAAGGAAGTTTCCTAAACTGTGACTACAGACCCAGGCAGGAATGGGAAACATAAGGAAAGTACATGTAGAAGGACTGGGCCAACGCCCTTTTTGGAGTCTGCCCTCAGGGGGGATCCTCTGTCCTGTGACTCCTGAGAAAAAGGTCCCCATCACCAGATTCACCAATTAATAAATTTGTCCTCCATTTCCCCTTTTGCTTTAATGAGGAGCAAGTATTAGCAAATAGAGCCCTAGACTGGGCAAGCATGTATGTGTGGACAGTACTTGCCATTGACCACGAAAGACAAGCTACTATCTGGGCATGAAACCCCACACTGGGACAAGAAAACTCATCTCCCCACTCCCTGCCCTACCTGGGCACTTCTTTCTCCACATCACAGCTGCAGCCACCGCAGCTCCAGTGAGCACAACTCCAAGAACCAGGCCAGCAGTGATGCCCCCCGTGGGGATGGAGGACTGAGGAGGGGGCACTGGAAGGTAAGGGGAGACCCTGAGCCCCAGGCCTCATCCTGACCCTCTGAAGGTCTCCAGAAGGGCTCCTGATGCCCCTGGACAGAGATTGTGCCCACATCCCCCTCCTCACCCCATCTCAGGATGAGGGACTCCAGCAGGCCCTCATGCTGCACATGGCACGTGTATCTCTGCTCCGCTCCAGAAGGCACCACCACAGCCACCCACTTCTGGAAGCTTCCGTCCCCCCCAGGCCTGGTCTCCACCAGCTCCATGTCGTGGGTCAGGTCCTCCCCATCTCGCTGCCAGGTCAGGGTGATGTCCGCAGGGTAGAAGCCCAGGGCCCAGCACCTCAGGGTGACCTCATGGTCAGAGGTGGGGTGGTGGGTCACGTATGTTTTTGGGGCGTCTGAGGAGAAGGTTCAGAAATGTAGGAACTTTGAGTCACTGAAGTAGCACTCATAAGAATGGACAGGGAAGGGGGATGAGGGAAGGGAGCACAAACCCAGATCCAGCCTGGATACAGGTATCAGGAATAATTCCTATTATTTGGAAATTTCTAGAATTAGAATGAGACAGTCCAGGCCAGCAGACCAGGTCTCTGAGGCGGAGACAAGGGATTTCTGGTCCTGACCTAGCATGAGGCCAGTGATGCAGAAAAGCTGGATTCAGGCCCCAAAACATGGGGCAGAGAACAAGGCCTAAGAGAGAAAGTTCCCCAGGGCTCCCGGGGCTGCTGCCAGACGCAAAAGGAAGCAGGGATGAATTATTTCAGGGATGGCTTCTCCCTCCATCCAGAGACTGGGTCCCTTCCGTGTCTAGAGAGGAAGGTGGGGCCTCTGGGCCCAATTTTAACACTACCCAACACATAGATACATATATTCATACCTAAGCACTGCAGTGTCTCCTTGCCACTCTCCAGGTATCTGCGTAGGGACTCCACGCACGAGTCCTCCAGGTAGTCCCTCTGGCGCTCCGTGTCTCCAGCCGCCTCCCACTTGCGCCGGGTGATCTGAGCGGCCGTGTCCGCCGCGGTCCAGGAGCGCAGGTCCCGGTTCAGGGCCAGGTAATCGGCGCCGTCGTAGGCGACCTGACTGTACCCGCGGAGGAGGCGCCCGCCGGGCCCCACGTCGTCGCAGCCAGACATCCCCTGGAGGGTGTGAGAGCCTGTCCCCGCCGCGTCAGTCGCGCCCCGCCCCTCCCAGGAGAGCCCCGCAGGCCTCAGCCAACACCCTCCTCAGCTGGATGGAAAACCAGGGCTGGTCCCCACGTGACTTCCTCGCTGGCGGGGACTGTGGGTGGCCTTGGGGAGACGCTGAGACCCGGGGACTCAGGGCCCCTTCGGGGACCGGACAACTGGACCCGGCCCGGCCCGCGGAGCTCACCCGCCGCGCTCTGGTTGTAGTAGCCGCGCAGGGTGTCCAGACCCTCGCCGAGAGCCCGCGCGGTGGCCTTGTAGGTCCCTGTGTTCCTGTCGTGGTACTCCGGACCCAAATGCACCGCCCAGGGTGCCCGCGGCTCCTCCCTTAGGGCCGGAGAGTCGCTGTCGAACCGCACAAACTCTGTGTCGTCCACGGAGCCCACGGCGATGAAGCGGGGCTCCCCGGGGCCAGGCTGGGACATCGCGGTGGAGAAATACCTCAGGGAGTGGGAGCCTGGGGGCGGGAGGGAGACCCGGGCTGACCCTCCGCCAGTGCAGCGGTACCAGAGTCTTAGGTGATGGGACAGGACCCCCGGGAGGAGTCTGCTGAGTCATGAAAGGGGTGTCAAGAAAAGATCCCGGAAGGTCATAAGGTTGAAAGAAAAATGGGGGGATGGATTGGGGGTGGGGGCAGGATGTGGAAGGGGCAAGGGCTTGGACCGCGATTGGGGGTGGAAGCACCCAGGTGGTCCTCTTGCTTTCCCCCCCCAGAGACAGGTTTTCTCCCATTTCACACTCACCCTCCGAAGTGTTGGGCAGGACAAGGATCCACCAGGGCAACAGGAGGAGGCTTTGGGGCCCCATTGCTGGGAAACTTCTCTTCGTGTAAGTTTGTAAACAAGAACCCCCTGTGAGGCCCTGGGATCTAGGTGTGGCTCTGGAAATGTACAGTAAATGGGAATGAGAACTGGGGTGTTGTAATCAGCGTCCAGGCAGAAGGACCTTTCAAAGACTGTAAGAATGAAAAGTGAGACTTCCCAAGAAGATGGTCTCCCCACAACACTCAGTCTCCATGTCCCGGCCACCCTGAGAGTCCCCCTGGCAACCCAGGGCTTTGCCCTGAACACTGCCCTGCAGCCAGGACAGCTCTTTGTCACGAGTCTCCCTGAGTCCTGGCCCAGGGGCTCTCTGAGGGAAGGCCCCACAGGCTGTGTTAAGCCCCTTTTCCTCCACTGCCCCTTCCAGAGTAATTCACTGACCTGAACTGGAAGCCCTGTCTTCCCCCCCTCCCCCCATGTGTCTGCCCCTGGACTCTCCTAGAAAACACGCAGGGATGTGGGAAGGGGAGGTTGTTATGGAGGGAGGGAAGGAAAGGGGTAACAAGAATCACTGGACTATCAGTGTCCAAGAGCATTCATTGCCTTTTGTTGAAAATGGGTGCTCCACTTTCCCCTCCCTTCTGGCCCCAGTCAAGTTTCCCAGGACTTTATTTGGGCAAAGGCAAAATGTGGCACAGGGGTTAAAGTATGCACTTTCAAGCTATTGCCAGCAAGAGTTCAATCCTGGTCGCTGCCAGGAGCTACCCACATGGCTCTCCTGTCTCACCCTGCTCCCCTCGGGAGTGTATTTCAGTCGGCCTCTTCTGCTCCACTGTCTCTGGTGAATCCTCTCACCCCCCGCATCTCTGGCCTACACCCCAGTTCTTGTACACATAAATAAATAAAAATAAATCTAAAAAAAATGAACCCCCCACAGGCCACACCCCTCCTGACAGGGTCCTCACAAACCCAGGGGACCCCTCCCAGACCCCAGGAAAGGCCCAGGCTCCTGCCCACCAGGTCCAATGAAGCCCACTCACCAGGGCCCAGGGCTAGGGAAAGGACAGGACAGTCAGAAGCAGAACTGTGCACGGGCCCATTCTGAGGCACAAACCTGCAGTGCCTGAAAGGAGTGAGCAGCCAAGGTAGTCAGCAGCAGATTACAAACCTGAGGAGGCACAGGGGAGGCAGGAGCCAGCAGCTGCCTAGACCCCACCTACAGCCCTCCCACTTGGGCTCATCTGGATTGTTTCCCAGTAATTTAGCCCCTGCCACCCTCCTGCTCAGCTGACTTCCCTACAAGCAAGAAAAAAAAAAAAAGAAGAAGAAAAGAAGGGAGGAAGCCAATATGCAGCCCCTAGGTCAAAATGTCTGAGGGGCAGGAGGTAGGCCAAAGCTACAAAAGCCTAAGATTTAGCGTTCAGAAGTCCCAGGAACCGTTTCTGAGCAGCTGAGAGTGACCCAAAACGATACAAAACGGGGTGCCTGACTGTGGTCCTCACCCACGCTTAAAAAGACTTATCAATGCTCTACTGCAGGCACACGCGAAAGGTTAATAAAAGGCTTATTTACAAGGAAGGGCAAATGAGGAAATGTACAACTCAGGGAGAAAAGTGGGAGATAAAGTTTTAAATGAGTCCTACCCGATCCACCGACCTGGAATCCCAAAATGGCACTCTGAGAGCTGGCCGCGAGCCAGGAGCCATGAACCCAGGAGGCCAGCAAGAGAGCGAGAAACCCCAAGGCCCACGTGTCTGGTTTTTATACCAACCCTGGCTGCTTAACTCCACCCTCAGGTCCCAGCCACCTTCCTTTGGTGGTGACGGGATTTGTCTTTCCCAATGTCTTGATGGCTTTGGTCTGGAGTGGGGGTGGGGTCCACAAAGCCTGCATGGGATTAGCTCAGGACATCCTTTCCCCCTAACAACCCCAGCAGCCCCCGGATCACTGCCCCTGCTCCCTCCACAGAGCAAGGCCTCCCCCAGCTCCTGAGGAGACTCCAAGGAGCCTCTCCTTCTCCCTCCTCCTCTCCTTTTCTCCCTACACACCCTCCTGGCCTGCACCAGGGTCTCAGGCAAAGTCACCAGAGACTAGAAGTGCGGGAACAATGCAGATCTCTGCCTCCTGGGCGTCTGGGAAGCCACTTCCAAAGCTGAATCCCTCAGGCTCCAAACTCTCTAAGCCTCCAAAGCCCCACAGCCATTCTGATCTCCTCCTCCTCCCCCTCTCCCTTCCAACTCCCTGGGCAGTGCCTAATACAGTTAACAAGTTTGTCTTTTCCCATTTCTTGCAATTCCCCTTATCTAGCATTAACAGGATGAATAGCTTGTCTTTCCCACTGGTTGCGGCCTCCCCTCCCCTTGAGAAGAAACCAAGCTGTTGCCCACTGGTTTCGAGCAGACCCTTCCCCCTCCCCCTAAGGAAAACAAGCTGGTGATCACCCTTCTCTGTGCCTTGACACCTTCCCCTTCCCTTAAGATGGATGCGTTGATACCCATGGGTCTCTGTGCTGACACTTTCCCCCTCTCCTTAATGAAAACCAGCTGGCACCCATCCATCTCCGTGTGGAACAGGCGCTCACATGTCTCTGTGCAGACCCTTCCCCCTCCCCTTCGCAGACCCCTGCCCATCTCCCCCTGTGTAAATACCCCTGCCCATGGCCAGAGAGCAGGACGGTGGGCTTTCGGACATGAGTCTGCTGTCCTCCTCATTTGTCAACAAATAAAAACGCTTTCCTTTTCCTCAAACTCGGTTTCCTTTTATTGGCTAAGGGAAACTGAGGCCAGCGTTTGGTAACAATTTGGCGAGCCAGCCTGGGGGTGCATGCCACTTCGGCTCTCCCAACCCCAACTCTGACTTCCAATGGACGGAGCAGTTGGCCGCAGCAGCTTACCTGTCTATGCTGGTCTGTGCTGTCGGAGAGGGGCCTTGGCATCCCGGGTGGCATCCTGACCCTCCTGCTGGAGGGAGTGCCCTTTCTCCAGGAGGATGAGGGAGAGTTCCAGCAGCTGCCGGAGTTCTTTTTTCTCTAGGGAACTTCCCAAGGCCTCCTCGGGAGATGCACAGCTCTTCTCCACATCCTGGATTTACCTTTGAGGAGATGGAAACTGGATGGAAAACCGAGGTCCCCTGGCGTTTAGTGTAAGTTCCCCTGGCGTGTATGCCAAGACCTTGGCCTTCACACATTCGGGAGTGAGACACAGGGCAAGCTAGGGTTATTAGGCAGTTTCAGGGACAGTGCAGGAGGGGACCTCTGAAGAATTTAGGGAGGCTTCAGAGATAAGGACAACCAAGGGAATGTAACCAATTCCACTAGGAAAAAAAACATCTCAGGACCAAGGACAACATTGTTAAAGCTGGTCCTGGTTTCCTTCAGGTGGTAAAGGGAGGCGGAGATTGGGGAAATGGAGAGTGGTTTAATTTATGGACAACTCAGAAGGGCAGCTGTTTAACTTCAATGCAGGGATGTCCATCCAGAGGACTGGGCCATAAAGATAAAGATGCAACAAATGGGGAAAGACAGACCTGTTAGATAAGGAATGTGAAGATCCCCCACTCAGTAGCAAATTAAGTGAGACAGCCGAGAACTAACCAATCACAAAGAGACTGGTGGAGCTTTAGAATAATGAGGGAAAGAAGGTCTATATTCCCTGGGACACAACTCCACTTTGGCTTCCTTGCCCCTCCCAGGCCTGGTTCCCTGGCCTGGGAGTCCCACTTTATTTCTGTTCTTTTTCTCCTCAATAAACTTTTTCTTTCTCTAAACAAACCTGCCTCTTCTCACTTGCTTGCCTGAGCGTCTGCAAAGTTCCTGCTGCGGCTTCGAGAGACACCAACCCTGGGGGTCTAGTGGCTGGGACTCAGCGCTGCCCTGCAGCCTGGGATCTGTTCCTGGCTGGGAGACTAGGCCTGATAATTCCGGTATCATTTTGGGGGCTCGTCCGGGATCTCACAAGATTTTGGGTAAGTCAGCCGAGAGGCACAAATTGTTTCTATCTTCAGCTTGTCCTAAACTTCTCTTGCTAAACATTTTCTTTCTCTCGGAGCCATCAAAGAGGCCATAAAAAGGGCACAGGACAGTCAGTAAATGCCAAAGGGCGACTGCCTTAAAATCTCCTGTGGAAGGATAAACTGGTGACCAGACCAGGTAAGGGGACTAGCCCATCTGCCAGTCAAAGAATAAAAGTCTGGTGTCGTCGTATGAGGGACTCCGGTCTCCGAAGATCTAGGCACATACGTCATGTAGAGGCCGTCCGGGAGCTGCACATAAGGGGCTGGTCTCCAGCAGCTCGGGCCATCCTCCCTTGCCTTCAGCAGAGGGGGAGCTGCCGAGACCCAGTAGAGGATGAATGGTCCCAATGTGACAGTTGGGAAAGTCATTCCTCACTAAGCACCACACAGGATCTGACACAGAACCCCATCCTGGTCTCAGATCCCTGTTAGGATTATTTGGATGGCTCCATATCTTTCCTTGCTCTGGCGCTCTCTCTCTCTCTCTCTCTCTCTCTCTCTCTCTCCTCTCTATTCTTCCTTCTCTTGCAATGCAACTGATTTTACTTCTCTGTTACCTGTGGGCTTCAGACAAGCAGTAGACATTTCACAAACTTTTTCTCTGTCCTTTATTTGATTGCAAAAAATTAATGGGCACCCGTCGGCCCAGTAAAAGCGACTAGCGTGAGGCCGCCATTCTTAAAGTCTCGGGTGACAGGTTTCTCAGCTGGCAAGTCTTCCTGATCCCCCACTTGCTGAGTGGGAATGTCGGGACTCTCTTGTCACTGATTCCTACTTTCCTCTATCATCCGTGGACTCCGAGGGTGCTCAGAACGACCAAGCTGTAACCCTGGGAACCCTGGACATCCAGGAGATCCGATGACTCAGACAAGGCGTTCTGCTAGGTCGGCACCCAGGCGAGAGTCACGGAGGCCAAACAGTAAAAAAAAAAAAAAAAAGGACTTCCACCTTCTTAATCCCTCCCCTATCTATAGGACGGACTTCTTTCAGCTTCTATCAAGGCAGCTTATAAACATAAGATACAAAATGGTCTTATAAAAATCTTGGGGCACCCCTGGGAGCCTTTTCCCTGGTGTCTGTTTTAATCCTGCCGGTTGGCACAGGCAGGAGAGGCTGAGTTTCATATTATGACAGGAATGTATGTACAGGTTTGCCTCAAATCCTAGGTCCAGCTAATTAATTATACCTTTGGTATTATAATTTGTCTCATGGCAGTTTTCCAAAAGGGAGTTTAAGACAAGTAAATATCAGGTTCTGGGCTACTGCCGCTTCAAGGGCTATGACTTAAGAAAAAAAAATCAGTTTTGTTGTCTGGCAAATGGACACCATTAAAAGTTAGGTCGCAGGACTCGGTCTGTGGCTTGTGTTGAGTCTCTACTGTTCAGGTGTGTTCAGGGTACGAGGAGAGTAGAATGTAAACCCTTTTGTACAAGGACTGGAAAGGGGACGCCGGTAGGATCCCATAAAGCCCGGGCACTCCACGCCTGTCTGTTCGGTGGGAGACAGACAGTGCAAGATCAAATTGGTCACGCTGGTAAGGGAGTGATTAAGTCCAGTAGACCCTGTGTGAGGAGACTGTTAATCACTCAGAGTTAGAGCTCCAAATTTAAATGGAGGGACGCCTCCGGTAAAGGATGGGAGAAGTGGATTAAAAAAAAATTGGGTTCAATGTGACCCCAATCCATAATTTGACCTGTCTATAGGTTTTAATTTGGCCTATTATAGGTTTTCTCCCGCCCTTGGGGAAAGAAGCAGGTGTTGGACACCCGCTTTCATTCCTTTTTGCAGATGGGAGCCTCCTTGTCAGCCATGCAAGAGGGGCACGCATCTCTCCTGCATCCTAGAGTTGAGACAAATTTCAGGAGTAATTGTCTCCTATCTCACCTGTTGCTTCTCTTAGTCAGTCACTGAGACCCAAGTCTCCTGCATCCTAGAGTTGAGAGCCAAGAGACCATGATATATGGTCCTGATCAGATGGGACGACCTCTGACTTAACTGCAGGAATGTCCCTGCTTTGTCTCTGCGCTGCTATTGCGGGTACCTTTCTTTTATTGCTACAGAGACCATAAAATGCTCTCTCTCAATTCCATGGGACATGCCCTTAAGCCACATTCTTAAAAAAAACTAGCCCAATTGGGCCAAAACTAGCCAAAATGGCATCTTCTCCAGCTAACCCTTCTTGGTCATAGTCAAGACAAAAAGACAAAATGCTGGGGATTAATAATTAAAGGGGACCATTACAGCTGGCTGGTAAAAAGACTGCCTTTGCTCTCAATAAGCAGCTGCCTGGATTATTTTTTCCAGTGTTGAGATTATTGGTATGTCTCTGCTGCCTTCCAGTTTTGGGGAACTAGACTCTCCCTTTGTCCACCTTGAAAACCTGTTTTGGTTCATGCTAGGGAAAAAGTTCTATGTCCCTGTGTTTTTCTGATTTTAAAGTCTAAAATGTTAAAGGTAAAAAACTTCTGAGTTACTTTGGACTTGCTAACGAGCTATAAAGGTGATTTTTGGTTAAGTGACAACTTCTAAACTGCTTATTGGACCTGTAAAAGTTTAGTTTCTTATTAAGACTAATTAATTTCTGATAAGAGTTTGAAAACAGGCAAACTGTAAAGAAAGATCTTATTCTTCTTCTCCTGTCCTCCCTATACATGGTTCTAAAAAGAAAAAATGTCTTTTGTCTTAAAAATGTGCTTGGTCTCAGTGTGACAAAGCTAAAACAATGTAAAAGCCAATTGATAATACTTAAAAATACAAACTCAAAATGTTTTTCTTATCTAAGAATTTAATACAAACTGCTTGACTTTAAAATTGTTGTGGTTTTGGTTGGACCCTAGGTTTTAAGTAAGTGTTAAAATTGGGTACTTGTTCTATGTAAGGATTCTAACTTCTATGTCAATAAAAACCTGCTTGATATAAAAAGGATATTAAAAACTTGGTTAAATGAATGTGTCAAACAAAAAAATTGTTACTAAAGAAGGGGAGTTTACTAAACTGTAGTTTCTCAGTGTCTTTGCAAATATTGGTAAAAATAACTGTTTCTTAAAATTAATGCACATGGCCAAAATTTTAAATGGAAATCAAGAGATCTCTTTGTTCTTGCTTTTTGCCTCCGGAGGATTAGTTATAAATGGCGCCTATAAAAAAAATCCTAAATTTTGAGATCACGATCTAAAATTGTGGTAAGAAAAACTAATTCAAAATTTAATGGTTTAAAAAGCATACATGCCTTATAAGACAAGAGAAAGACATCCAAGGAATCCAAATAGGAAAAGAAGAAGTCAAACTATCACTATTTGCAGACGATATGATATTATACATAGAGAACCCCAAAAAACTCCACAGAAAGCTAATTCAACTCATCAATCAGTTCAGTAAAGTGGCAGGATACAAATCAACACGCAAAAGTCAGTAGCCTTCCTATACATAAACAATAAATCTGAAGAAGAAGAAATCAAAAGACCATCCCTTTTGTTATTGAAACAAAAAAAATCAATATTTGGGAATAAATCTAACAAAAGAGGTAAAGGACCTATACAAAGAAAACTATAAAAACTGTTAAAAGAAATAGAAGAAGACACAAAGAAATGGAGAGACATCCCCTGCTCATGGATTGGAGAATAAACATTATTAAAATGGCCATCCTTCCAAAAGCATATACAGATTCAATGCTATTCCAATCAAAATTTCAATGCATTCTTCAAAGAAATAGAACAATTATTGATGAAATTCATATGGAATCACAAAAAACCCCGAATAGCCAAAGCTCTCCTGAAAAAAAAAGAAGGAATGGAGGCATCAGACTCCCAGACTTCAAACTATACTACAAGCCATAATCATCAAAACTGCATGGTATTGGAACAAGAACAGACATACAGACCATGGAATCGAATAGAAAATCCAGAATAAACCCACAGATTTATGGTCAACTAATCTTTGACAAAGGAGCAAAATATGCATTGGAGCAAAGAAAGTTTGTTCAATAAATGGTGCTGGGAAAACTGGGTCGCTACATGCAAAAGAATGAAGCTTGACCACCACCTCACACCATACACAAAAATCAACTCAAAATGATTAAAGAACTAGACATAAGACCTGAAACCATAAAATATATAGAAGGAATATAGGCGAAACACTACGTGATTTGCACATCAAAGATCTTACAGACACATCACCCAAAGCAGTGATAGTGAAGGCAAAGATAAACAGCTGGGACTACATCAAATTAAAGAGCTTTTGCACAGCAAAAGAGACAATAACAAAAACAAGAGAAACCCCACCACTGGGGAACATTTTTGCACCCAACACTAATGATAAAGGACTGATCACAAAATCTGCAAAGAGCTGATGAGACTCAACAACAACAAAGAAAATAATCCAGTCAAAAATGGGCAGAAGAGCTGAAAAGAAACTTCTCTGAAGAGGAAATGCAAATGGCCAACAGGCATATGAAAAAATGTTCAACATCACTTGTCATCAGGGAAATGCAAATCAAAACTACCATGAGATACCATCTTACACCAGTGAGAATGGCACATATTAAAAAAACTAGCAACAACAAATGTTGGCGAGGGTGTGGAGAAAAAGGAACCTCTGCACTGTTGGTGGGAGTGCAAACTGGTCCAACCACTGTGGAAGCTGTGTGGAGATTTCTGGACCTACTAAACATAGAGCTTCCATATGATCCAGCAATTCCACTCCTAGGTATTTACCCAAGGACACAGAAACATCAATTCCAAAGAACACCTGCACCCCTATGTTTATAGCAGCACTGTTTACAATAGCTAAGCTTTGGAAACAACCCAAATGCCCAAAAATAGATGACTGGATCAAGAAGATGTGGTACATATATACCATGGAATATTACTCAGCATTCAAAAAAGATAAACACATGCAATTTGCAGCAACATGGATGGCGCTGGAAGGGATCATGCTCAGCGAAATAAGCCAAAAGAAAAAGAAAAATACCGGATGGTCTCACTCATAGCAGGAATCTAGAAAACTTAAATAAGGGACCAGGAAAATGAATAACTATAAGAAAGTGAAAATCAAAATCAACAAAAACTATGAACCAGAGACACTTTTAGGGGGGCGGGGGGCGGGAGGGGAGGGATTGGGGGTCAGAATGGGGGGCTGCAATTGTATGGGGAATATAACAATAAAATTTATAAAAAAAAAATAAATAAATAAAACATGACAAAAAAAAAAAAAGCATACATGCCTTAAGGTTTTAATGTTGGGTATTTACAGTTGTTTAAATGTGTTTACCTGCTACACAAAGGGAATAATATTAACCTGGTCTATGCAAACAAACAAAACTTACTTCTAGGCTTCTATCTCTTGATAAGATCTTGTTCCAGAAAGACTAATCTACTTGTCTTTTCCCCTTGGAATAAACAATATATCTCCCAGTAATTAACTATATTTCTTTACAGAATTCAAGGTAACATCTAAAGCCATATGGACAAGTTACTAAAAAATGTTTATGGTATTAAGTGTCTAATTTTTTTCTTGCTTTTGTCAATCTATCTAGTGCTTGCCTAAGAAAACTTGGTATATAAAATTGTTACAGTGGCAACTCTTGCAGTTGACTTAAAATCCCAGTTCTAAGAAAAAACTAAAGCTAAACTAAGGTTTTTGCTAAGTTGAGTAATAAAATTTGTTAACCATTTACTGAAATTTCAGGTTTACATTTTGCTCCTTATTGTAAGGAAACTAAAGTTTAATGTCATCTCAACAACAACAAAAAAAAAAAAAATTGAAAAATGTGTCTGTAAGTTGTGTAGTCTAAAGAAATGATAGTGTAACAGTTATTATGGTGTCTTACAATGCACAATTAAAAACTAAGGTGTAGGGCCTCCCCTGGTGGCGTAGCGGTGAGCGCTGGGATGTGAGGCTGTCCGCGGCCTCTGAAGCGCTGGTTCGATCCCCGGCCTCAGGTGAGGATATCCCACATGGCGTGCAGACCTCCTCCCTGCTGTGCCCGCTGCTCCCCTTAGCTGTATTGCTCAGTCTGTCAGTCTGCCTGTTCTGTTCCCCGTTCTGACTCTGGTGAGTTCTCTCACCCTCCCGCGCTTCTGACTGTACCCAGTGCCTGTATAAATAAATAATAAATCTTTAAAAAAAAAAAAATCAACAAACTTAAAAAAAAAAAAAAACTAAGGTGTAATAATTCTGAATACAAGTAAACTAAGATGTGTTTGTGTTTTTTTAAAAAAAAAAAGAGCAAAGGAAAGTGTTAAAGGTCTGAGTGAGGGATTTTGACGGAAAATTCTGTGTTCTCAACTGACTTGCCATGAAATATTTTGGTTGACTTAAATGTCAGTTGTGCACCTGTGTGACACCAGGCTTTAGTTATTTTGATCTATAAAATTATTTCTTGCTGTGAAAACAAACTGAGGAGTCAATTTGGGTATACTGATACCTCATAGAAAGTATTCTCATAAAATTGTTTCACCTTTTCAACATAAATGTACACAAATAAAATTATTCTAAAATACATAAGATTTCTTAAAACCTAATAAACTAGTCATTTCAGGCTAAATTTACTGAGGCTATAAAAAGGTATACTAATCTAGACCCTAAAAAGGACAAACAATTTAACAGTCCTCAGTCTCCTTCATTAGTCAGCCTTGCTCTGACATCAGGTGCAAACTCCAGAGACTAAAAGGGCTAAATCCTTTTAACACTTTTGAACACAGTCTTCAAGGCCTACAGTTACTAGTATAGAGGGGACGTAGCCAAATAAAAAGGGGAGGAAGGCAAGAGAAGGGCCACTGTAATGGCAGGTGCCATTGTATTATAGCCCTGCCACCTCAGACTCACCCAAGAGCCCCATATGCCCTAGGGCATTGGCTTAACCGGCTCCCAGCCTCTTGGGCATGCCAGCTTCACCTTCCTCCTGCAACTGGGACGCCTGCAGCTGCAAGAACTGTCCCCAGGGCCTTCCCTTCATTGCCATTGCCATGCACAGGGCACTAAAAAGAGGGACTGTCCCACTCACTCTCCAGAGAGGGAGGGGCCGGCCCAAACCATCGCCCAGGATGGGAGGACAGGCTTTGACCGTCAGCTGCCTCTGACTATGAAGAACCCGCGGTGCAGGAGAAGATCTCTGAAGAAGCCCAGAGGTGGAGAGACGTCCCTGTTTTACTGTTTATATGGACAAGCCTCGGGTGACCCAAAAGTGGCAGACATAAAAATCACCTTTTGGGTAATTAAGGGGCCACTTACTCTGCCTTACTCAAATTCTTTTGACTGACCTACTGGTCAATTGTCCCCCTCACTAGTACATATGGCCAGCCTGAGCCAGGATACTGTACAGCACTGCTACCTTGCTCACTACAAGGCTACTTGTTTACACATTTTTATTTTTTGTTTTCCTAACTTCCTCTATTAGGATAAAAAAACTATAACTAAATTCCAACTAGCAGCCTCCACAACCACTATTGGCTCTCCTAGCTGCTGCTACTAAACATAAAAATGGTACTAAAGTCCTAGTTCTCACTAATTCTGTCATTTTTGGCTACAGCACACCTCCAGGTGTTTGGGACACTAGCCCAACATTGCTCCTTAAAATCCCTAGTCTCAGTGGTAACATAAAATCGCAGAACCCTGGATCTGCTTACCACTGAAGTGGGGGAAGTTTGTTCCCTCTTAAATGAAACATGTCGCTTTTGGATAAATACTTCTCATGAGGTAGAAAAAAATTTAGAAATACTAAAGAGAATATACGGATTGTGGATGATCTCAAAAGACAGGCAGGACAAGGGCTTAGCTGGACACAGACAATCTTTGATTCTATAAAAGGACAACTTCTGTCCTGGCTACTCCCTTTTCTCGTTCCCTTATTAATTCTCTTTATTGTTCTTTTGTTTGGGCCCTGCATCCTTAACGCTCTCATCAGAATCATCTCCGCTCTCCTGGAGGCCATCAAGCTCCAAATGGTCCTTCAAATGGAACCCAAAATGACGCCTCTGCAGTCCATCTTCTGGGGTCACTTAGATCGTCGCCCTGCGATGGAGCCCTGACTGCTTCCCCTCATCGCCCACTTTCAGCAGGAAGTAGTTACTGATCAGAAAGACGCCCTTTTCCCTAACTGTAGTTTAGGGGCTCCATTCGCAGAAGGGGGGAATGAGACACAGGGCAAGCTAGGGTTATTAGGCAGTTTCAGGGACAGTGCAGGAGGGACCTCTGAAGAATTTAGGGAGGCTTCAGAGATAAGGACAACCAAGGGAATGTAACCAATTCCACTAGGAAAAACAAACATCTCAGGACCAAGGACAACATTGTTAAAGCTGGTCCTGGTTTCCTTCAGGTGATAAAGGGAGGCGGAGATTGGAGAAATGGAGAGTGGTTTAATTTATGGACAACTCAGAAGGGCAGCTGTTTAATTTCAATGCAGGGATGCCCATCCAGAGGACAGGGCCATAAAGATGAAGATGCAACAAATGGGAAAGACAGACCTTTAGATAAGGAATGTGAAGATCCCCCACTCAGTAGCAAATTAAGTGAGACAGCCGAGAACACCAATCACAAAGAGACTGGTGGAGCTTTAGAATAATGAGGGAAAGAAGGTATATATTTCCCTGAGACACGACTCCCACTTTGGCTTCCTGCCCCTCCAGGCCTGGTTCCATGGCCTGGGAGTCCCACTTTATTTCTCTTTCCCTTTCTCTCCTTAATAAGCTTTTTCTTTCTCTAAACAAACCTGCCTCTTCTCACTTGCTTGCCTGAACATCTGCGAAGTTCCCGCTGTGGCTTCGTGAGACACAAACCCTGGGGGGTCTAGTGGCTGGGGCTCAGCGCTGCCCCTGCAGCCCGGATCTGTTCCTGGCTGGGAGACTAGGCCTGACAATTCCGGTATCAGGAGGAATCTGAGTCCCCTCGCGGAGGGAGTTCAGTTCTCCTCATTTGGGAGGGAGTCTATGAGTCTCCCTCAATTTGGAGCGCTCTTTGGTGTGTTAGGCCCGGTTGTGTGGGAATTGGGAAACATTTGGTATTTTTTACTTCGTACCTGATATTTGGAGTTTCCCGTTTGTTTGTCTGTTTTTTGGAAGCCAGGGATTTAGTTAAAATTATGAGAGGCGCCATATTTGTTTCATCTGAAAGCCCCGGGATCTAGCAGTGGCTCCCCTCCCCTCGAGGCCTCAGAGGTTTTCTGTCCTACAAACGCTTCCCCCTCCTCCCCCACCCCTCCACCCCAGTCCCCTCTGGGCTGCCCCCAGAAGCCTTTTTCTCCTTCACTCACCTCTGGGCTCGCTCCTGGAGTCACAAGCTTGGGGGCTTTTTCTCTCAGTGAAGAGCTTGTCGCAGCCAGGACAATAACGATTTTAAAAAGCAGAGAGACCCAACTGCACAGGAAACCTATTGCATCCGGGGCGGGGTTTGGATGCGTGGGCGAAGAGTCCAGGTTGCATTGAGACCTGGAGATCGCCCTGCCCCCAACCCTGGCAGAATGAAATAATTATTTTTTGACCGAAAAGCAGAGGGGGGGCGCTTGGAGCCGGGCGGGGAGGGGCGCGCGGCCCTCGGGTGTCTGGTCCGCAAACCGCGGGGCTGTCCCTCCCGCAGTCGCTACTGCGCAGCCCGGGCCGGGGTCCTGGGGCCTGGAGGGGGGTCCTGGGGGCGCCTCTTTCAGGCAGATTCCGGGGCCCGCACGAGGAACGGTTCTCGCTGCCCACGTGCCCCTGAAAACCCTTCCCGGACCCCCGCCGCCCGGGCTGCCCCTGGAAGGGACAGCGACGGGCAGATCCGGGGAACCCACCGGGGCTCCCCCCCTTCGGGGAGGAACGTGACGAGACCCGGGGTGGCCCCCCACAGACTGGGCCTCCCCGAGCTGGGGCGGCGGCTGCTTCCCCGCGGGCAAAGCGGCGGGGCGAGCGCGGGCCCGTGTCCCCGCCTGACCGTCCAGGTGAGCGCACCTGAGCTGCCGCGGGCTCGCGCGTGCAGGGGGGAGGCGGGGAGGGGAGCGCGGACGGGAGGGCAGGGGAGGGAGTGTTGAGGAAAGGAGAAAGGGAAGGGAAACTATAAAGGGGAAGTAAATGTTACTTATTCATAAATCTGTGGTTTTTTAATATGTATTTAATTACCATCAATGAGACATTAATTTTGTTACAGGGCAGGGAGAGGGCACCCCAAACCCCCCTAACCTGCCTGCTCTGAATAGGTTCTGCCATCTGCCGCATCAACACAAAACATATGAGACTTTAATGGGAAGGAACTTTAATACGATTAGGAAACAATATAGGAAAGGCAAGAATATACTTTCTAAATCAAGCACACCCAAAGTTACCCGTCCCCTCATGGGTAAAAGTCCATCCAAATGGGATTTGCCCAGAGCAAGACACCAAAGCCTGCCACAGTCTTAAGCATCTTCCAGTGGGGGCCCACAGAAAAGGGTCAGAAACAACCAGACAAGGCCAGAAGAAAAAGAGCAAAATCAAAATCAAGATAAAAGCTGCCATTGTCACCTCCCCATGGGTCTCACCCACATCTGTGTCACCCAGTCCACGACCAAAAGACAAGCGCAGTTTCTTCACATGTCTCTAGGCTCCATGTGCCTCCTCCAGGTCTCCTTCTGGCTCCATCCTGTTCCTTCCTCAGTGTCCTCGGCAGCTTCTTCTCTCCCTGCTCAGGTCGACCCCTCCCTTGGGTGGGGCAGAAAACCTGGAACCTCCCCCTTTCCTGGGGACCCACCCTGTTACAGTTACCGTATTGCTATGAAAGATATGACCATTCTTTTAAGCTTTACCAGGAGCTAAAGAACACTTGATGTGCAGTTATAATGCCACTTATACAATATGTATTTTTTAAAGATTTATTTATTTATGCACAGAAGAGCTGGAGTGTAGGCCAGAGGTGCAGGGAGGGAGTGACAGGATTCGAAACAGAGACAGAGTGAGGAGAGAACAGGCAACTCTACTGAATAACACTGCTGAAGGGAGCAGCAGGCAAGACAAGAGAGGTCTGCTGGGCCATGGGGGCTAGCTCTCTGGCCCGGGATAGATCTCATGCTGCAGTCGCTTCCAATAGTTTCATAGTGCTGAGACTCAACCCCTTGAGCCACCAGGGAGGCCCATAGTACATATTTTAATGAGAAAATATGGAAGAATATTCACAAGGTTTTGACAGTGATATCTCCAGGGGGTGATAACTTGGTGACTTACACTTTATGTGAAATGTGGTATTTTATCTCTTAATGTAAATCTGGATTTCATGGGGAGAGTGGAGTGAGGGAGAGACAATTTTTGGTGGAAAATATGAAGCTCAGACAGGTGTTTAAAAATCAAAACGTTGGGCCTCCCTGGTGGCACACGGCTTAAGACGCAACCTATGAAGCTATCAGCAGCCACTGCAGACAAGTTCCATCACCATCCAGGGAAGACCACCCCCCATGGCACAGCAGACCTCTCCTGGCTCGCCTGCTGCTGCTCCCCTCAGCATGTATTTTAGTCAGTCTGCCTGTTCTGTTCCCCACTCTTTCTCTGGTGAATCCTCTCACCCCCCCCTCACACCTCTGGTTGTACCCCAGTTCTTGTATGTTATAAAAATAAATTCTTTTAAATATAAATTAACTTAATAAAAATTTTAAAAACAAAAATTTTCACTAAAATTTAGTATCAGGCCCTTTCTCTTTGAAGATAATCCTTCACATTTTAATAGCATTGAATCTTTCTTAGGTACTTTATACAGACATGTAATCAAATATTTATAGAAGGAGCAGGTATAATGAAGAGTGAGTTGTGGGCATTCAGGACAGTGCCTGGCTTACACTGGCTTCAAACCCGAGTTGTGACGTTGTCCTTGGCTTATAGACAGTCAGGCCAAATCTTGTTCCTTGAGGATCGATTTGCCCTTGCAAAAAGTTAAAAAAATTCAGTCTGGAGCTTCCTTGCCGCTCCCTGGCCTGGTTCCCTGGCCTGGGAGTCCCATTTTATTTCTGCTCTTTTTCTCCTCAATAAACTTTTTTCTTTCTCTAAACAAAAACAAGAAAAAAATTCAGTCTGAAGAACTGAAGAATAATACTGACTTTCTGATCTAAGGAAGTTTCCGAGTGGGGGCAACAGCAGTGTCTGTGAGACGACCCTCCAGCCCATCTGGGCAGAGCTCCCTCATGTGGAGCACAGAGAAACTGCACTCCCCAGTCTGAGGCTCAAAGGGTCTTCCAGGCCAAAGTGGCAGCTGTGTTCTCTCTGCTCCAGTGAAGGTTGGGGCAGCAGCAGGAGCTGAGGAAACACAAAAGGCCCAGAAAGGAAGAAGAAAAAAAGAAGGCCCGAATCCCCCACACTCCTTTTTTGGAGTGGACGCGTGGGCCTGGCAGGCCTGAGGCCATAACCTGGGCTGCTCCCTGGCAGGTACCACTGCTGACCCCACACTGGGAGGAAATTGTAAAACAAATGTTTGGAAAGTGACTGCTCATCTTCCCTCTGATGGGTTTGCAGATTCATCTGGAAAAATTAAAACAAAGAGAGAATTCTGGTTTTGAACCAGACTCTGGCTTCATCAGGAGATCCTGTCACTCTCCCCATTCCCTGGTGACTCGCCCACAGTGAGGCAGGGCTCCAGCAGGCCCCCCTGATCCGGATGCCCTCCACCTGCTGCCAGCCGACACCTTGTCTCCACTACCTCATCCTTTCCCCTCTCCCAGCCTGCCCCTTAATTTCCTGGCCATCTTCAAAGATGGTTGAATCACACTTTGGTTGAGTGTGATTTCCTACAATTTCAGTGAAAAAAAGAAAGAAAAGACAACAGAGAACCCCTGCAGGTCACCCATGGCTCCCACTTTATTTTTTTAAAATATTTATTTATTTATGTAAGAACTGGGTACAGGCCAGATGCGCAGGAGGATGAGAGGATTCCACCAGAGACAGAGCGGGAACAGACAGGCAGAGTGACAAAATACACTGCTGAGGGGAGCAGCGGCGAGCGAGACAGGAGAGGTCTGCCGTGCCACGTGGGCCAGCTCCTGGCCAGGGATCAAACTCGTGCCACAGGGGCTGCTGATAGGTTAGATAGCACTGTGTCTAACCCCTGCACTACCAGGGTGGCCCAGAAAAGAATTCTTCTTAATCGTCCTTTGTTGTAGGAGTCAGCCAAGCAGAAAATCATTCACCTATAGATTACTGATTATCATCTAATTGTGACCCTGCCACCCCTGAGAGAGTGGGGTGCATTCTTTCAGTTTCACACCCTGAGAGGCAGTCCCGGGATTCTGAGCGCCTGCCCTGGATTCTCTAAAAATGTTAGCCTTGACACTTAAAGGACACTCACCTCTGGGAAGCCCTCCACCGCCAGGCTAAAAAGTCACACCCCCAGTATTTTTCACCTCCCCCACTAAAATCTCCATAGCGGCAAACCAGAGCTTCTCAGGGATGGACCACAGGGCCAACCCACACCCAGCACACCAGGGGACGGATGTGAGCCCTGTGGGTGACAGCCGGGTGGATCAGTGAGGCCTAAGAATGGCCCTCGCATTCCGAGCTACCTGTAGTTCTTCTCCTAAGACCCTGAATCTACCAAGTCTACACTTGTACACTTGGGTCGGGGCGCCGATGACCCATCTCTCCTCACCCTCGAGGAGGGCAGGCCTGAGTCAGGCATCGATGCTGAGGGACGTTGTAGCGAAACCATCCCATGCCGGGTAAGTTCCTTACTGGTTCTAGCAGCCCTGTTGGTGTCTTCATGGAGTCCTCAGTTCGTCGCACTCTGCCGCTCTCCATCGCGCTCTTCCACACTGTGCTGTACACCCCCGTCTTCTTCACTGCACTCCTCCATACTTGGGCCACGCCACGCAGTACCCCACGCTTGGCCGAGTGCGTGCGACAGGCTGCGCCTCCCATGCTGTCTCTTGACGTGGTCAGGGCATTGGGGGAGATTCCTGAGAAGCCGTTCCTGTGCTCCCCCGAAGAGGGAAGTTGTACTTCCAGAAGAGGGGAGTTCTTGCACTTCCCAAAGAAGATCTGAACTAGGGAGTCTCCCGGCAACGCCTGCTAATGCTCTCCTTTTTTGTTCTTGGTTAATGCTGAAGTAAGTTAGTTATTAACTGGCATGTGAAAACCTAATTCGGACCCAGGTGACAATTGGCCTACTGTTCTTACGCATGAACTATCACAAAAGAAGTAAAATTGTTAAAGTATAGTTAGGAAAGAAATGTTTCGGCCCTGAGAACTATGGAGGACAAGCTGCCCTGAACCAGCTGTGCTTAGAGAAACCCTAGCCTAACTTGGGGGGTACCTGTTTGCGGCAACAATACATCTCCTGGTGTATGCAAAAAAAAGACCACAGTTCGCAGGTTTTTGTGTGGAGGTTGGCATTTCTAGTTAAGAGTTAGACTTCAGTAGAACTTACATAGATTTGATGAGCTGTTTTAGATCACTTTGAAGTAATTGATAATAGGCTAGATGAATTGAGTACTATGGAATGGGTTGATTTTAGTAATAGCATAACAATGACTTTCATGTCCACTCTGAAATTAGGAAAACTTGACAGGATGATTGATTGTTACTGAACATTGTACTGTCTTAGACAATTGATTATGTTAGAAAAAGAGTTGTACCTAGGAGAATAATTGTGCCTGTTGATTTTCTCAATCAGATTATGGAAGTGTCCTTTTGTAGTATGAGGTCAAGAGGGTCTTTGTATATTCATGAGAAAATATGTAATGATTGTCTCTGTTCTGCTTTGATGCTTATGCTGATGTAATCTCACCGCTCGCCTTAAGGTATAAATAAAGACCTGCTGAGACCCTCAGGAGGAGATACTTGCACCAGAGAGCGTGTCTGTGTCTACCTCACTACTACCTTGCTCCACTTCCCCTCAGCCCTCCAAAAAACTTCACTGACCCTGTCCCCTCCTTTCTGAGATCCCTAACACGACTTCTAGCTAGAGCTGGTCTCCAGCAGCCTAGTGCGCATGCCCAGTGGGGGGGGGGGAGCGGAAAAGCCTGAAGCTTTTCCCCTTTACTTACCCCACAATCCACCCCCTCAGAGTTTTCCGCCATACAGTCTATATACAAGTATATACAAGTTTCCTTTAACAAACACAAACACTGGAGCCATGGCCCACAAAAGCAAACAGAACACATCATAGTATAACTAAGTTCAATTCTCCTAGGGGCGGAAAGATGAAGAAGTTATTGGTACCAGCAATGGGAGATCCCTCCCATCTGGCAATATACATGCCAATTTTGTGTCCGAAGATAATATTGTAGCTGGCATCAGTGGCCTTCCAGGTGGTGAGTACCACGCTGGCTTTGCCAGCGAAGAGGCATCAGAGGGCTCTACAGGCAGCAGGAGTGGCGAGCTCATAATAGGCCACAGAGTCATCACAAATGTCCCCTTGAGGATTGCCTTCTGGTCTGCCACCCCAGGGTGGGTAACACGCACCCGTGGAGGCCACTGTGCAGTCACCCAGGGTGTTATTTGTAAATCAGCCTCCAGGCACGACCCCAAGGGGCTATCAGAGCCACCCAGCATACATGGGAAGCCTTCACAGTCCAGGGCCATTCCCAGTTCACAGTCTTCCCTGGGTTCACTCCTGTCGGGGCTGGCAATAAAATGTTGCCCTGTTGTCCAAATCCAGGCTTTAACAAAATATCTGAAGTTTGTTTCTGTGATTAGAAGGGAGCAGTGGCACGATGCAGCAATGCCTCCACTGGGGCCAGGCTGCCCTTCCTGCTCCTCTCATTTAGTGTTCAAAGCACGTCCCACAGATGTCAGCTCCACCCGGCCAGCATCAGAGTGGGGCAGTAGCTCTCAGCCCTTGCTCTAGCAGGCTGTTATAACACTCTATGATCCCTGCAGCTTTGGGATTATAGGGAGTGTGAAACTTCCATTCAACACCCATATCCTTGGCCCATTGCTCCACCCGGGCTCCTGTAAGCTGAGTCCCTCAGTCGCTCTCCACTACCAGCAGATGTCCATATGCAGCACAGAGGCGTGCCAGTGCCACCAAAACTGCCTTTTGGTCCGCATGTGGAGCAGGATAAGCTACCAATAACCTGGTAGCAGTGTCCACACAGGTGACAGCATACTGTTGTCCATTGGAGCGAGGTAGTGGTCCAATGTCAATCTGCCAGCCTGTCTGGGGTACCTGTCCCTGCAACAACTGGCCTGTGAATGCCAAAGGTCTCCACGGGTAAGTGCTGGAACACACTAAACTTTGTTCACCAACAGTCTGAACCTCCCCTAAAGTTACGAGTAGACCCCAGGCACGCACAGTGGCCCACATTATATTTTTGCCCTGCGTGGAGCAAGCGTCTGTGCAGCCACTGCCTGGTGAGGCCAATGGGGCATGTCCTGTGACATGATAAACAGTCACCTGCTTCTGACACCCTAGATCCCATAGATCTTTCCATAGGGCCTGGCCCCACAATGGCTGATGCATAACTGTCCAGTCATTTAGATTCCACGTGGAAATCCACAGTGTCAGGCCCCTGTACACAGCCCAACTGTCAGTGCAAATTACTAGAGGGGAAGACGCATGGACCACCATCCATACTGCTCACAGTTCAGCCCATCGACTGCTCTGTCCCATCCCAGTTTCAAACCAAATGTTGTCTGTTTCTGGGTGTACAGTCACAGCTGTCCAAGATGTTGGCTGGCCGGCTGGAGCCGTGTATACCAGGTCTCTGTTGGAATCAGTTTCTTGTCCTTCCTTGTAGGGACTAACTTCGGGTTCGGCTTCTACACACGCTTCTGAAGTTGGTTCCATACTGACATACGTCACTGGACCAAGAACCTCCTGCAACTCTGGCCTTAAGGGGCTAGTTGACAGGGTGCAGCACTGTTCTAGGTATGCCCCCCACTTTGCCCAAAGTGGGCGTTTGAGTAGTACCACTATGGTGCTTTGTTTGTTGTCCAGTCCTGTACCCATCCAGCTATTGGGTAGGTGATTCTCACTAAGACAGGAGCTATGGCAGTTTATATTTTCAGTAGCTAGTGAGGCTGCATATAACGCAGCTAGCTGTTTTTCAATTAAGGAATACCTAATCTCAGCCCCCTTCCAGAGTTGGGACCAGAACCCAATAGGCTGTCGTAGCCTCTCTGATTTCTGCCAGAGGCCCCTCCCAAACCCTTCCTGAGTAACATGCACATCTAGCTCACAGGGTCGGGCTGGGTCCAAAACCTGCAAGGCCTGAGCAGTCATTGTAGTCCATTTGGCTGTGACAAATGCTGTGTCTGCCTCAGCTGACCAATCCCACCTGACCCCCTTATGTATCAACACATACAGGGGTCTTAAGAGCTGGGCCATGTGAAGTATTAATGCCCTCCAGGCCCAGAAAGTCTTGCAGCTGCTTCACTGTGGTTGGAGTAGGGTAAGCTTGTACTTTATCTATTACAGCATCAGGGATAACCTTTGTCTTACCTGACCAAACAGCCCCCAAGAACTTAAGTGACAGTCCAGGCCCCTACAGTTTGCTTTCATTGATTGCCCAGCCACATGTTTTCAGGTGTATCAGTAGGAGAGGTACTGCCTTTTCCAAATCTGCAAGAGTCACTAGTCAATAAAATGCCATCAATGTAATGATACAAATGTACTGAAGATGGCCTCTTCCACGGGGCCAGATCTGCTGCCACCAGTGCATGGCACAGAGTAGGGCTGTGCAGGTATCCCTGTGGGAGCACAGTAAATGTCCATTGCAGGCCTTCCCACATGAAGGCAAACAGGTCTTGACTCTCTGGAGCAATATTTATCGATCGGCTACAAATGATACATGCCTAGCTCATGACTCAGACGATCCATCAAGTCTGCCACTGAAGGCACTGCAGCATGCAAGGGGGAACTACCTTGTTTAACTGACAATAATCCACTGTCATGCGCCAAGAGCCATCAGGCTTCTTCACCAGCCACGTGGGCAAATTGTAGGAGCTGTGGGCAGTACGCACAATGCCCACTTTTTCCAATTCTGATACTGTGACCGTAAATTTCCTTGTGGCCTCCGGGCAACCAATATTGCTTGGTATTAGTCACTCTCCTAGGGACTGGCAGTTGTATGGGTGGATGCTTAGTGTGTCCTCGCACGACTACCTTCACCACACGCACTCTAAGGCGAAACTCTGGCTGTGGTCTCTAGCCATAAGCCACATAGTACATCCACCCCCAGGATGTACTCTGGGATGGGCTATACATATACTTTATACTCTTTTGGGGGTAATCGCCCAATCCCCAGGGATAGTCTCACTGCTGTCACTTTGACACTCTGGCCTCCATAGCCATCAATGTAACAAGCAGACCCTTGAAATTTTTCTGGATTTCCATAGAGCAGAGTACATTCTGCTCCTGTGTCTACCAAAGCCCAAACTCTTTGCACGTTAGTTGGGGACCAGTGGACGGCAAGCTCCACATGTGGCCTCCGGTCCCCGCCCATCCCCGGTGGACGGGTTCCTTGGCCCTCACCCTATTCGAAAGTGAACAGGCCATCACCCGAATACGGGGTTGGCAGCAAGTGGTCTTCCAGGCAGAGGTGTGCGCCTGAGGCCTAAAGCTTCCAGGCTTCCCCTTGGCAGCAGTCCTCATGGGCGTGAACCTCTGGGTTTCTTGCAGCTGCTCCCATAATTCTAACAAATACGCATTGGGCTTCATGTGTATTTTAGTGCGCTCTACACCTGCCCTTACTAAATCTGCCCACATTTGGTTACTCTTGACTCTAACAGGTTCTGTGATGCCAAGAGGCTTCCTTGCCCTCCTCAGCATTCCTCTTGATTGTTCAACAATTACCCGTATTCCTTTCTGAGTTTGAGAGCGCCAGCTCTTGACTTCACCCCAGCTGGCTATCATTGTCGTGACTTCATGTATTTGACGTCCCACATAGGGTGCTAGAACTGCCATGAGGGATCCAAATGAGGATGAGGGAGCACTCTTTAATACCAAGTCTCATCCCTGCTGTGAAACGCTCATCATCAGGACCCCGAATATTCACACTGAACATGGCCTGCCGCATCCCCAATTCCCGAAGTACCTGTACCAGCTCGGTGTACGTCTGCCATCTGCTCTGTCTCTGGCACGTCTCCTGCATCAGCCCATACTGTCCGTATGGCAGCCATTATCCACTCCAGCAGGGTGTGGTCACCCTGGCTATACCACAGGCTGTTCTGCAGTCTGTCTCAAGGACGGGTGTAAAGTCACTGAGGCCAGTCTCTCCATCTCTTTTGCATGCAAATAATCCCACCCACCCCCAGGTCCCACAAACACAGCAGCCAGGCTGACAAGGGCTCCCCTGGTTTCTGGAGGAACTGTTTGCCCAAGTCCACCTGTTCTGCCTGGGTGTATGGTCGGCATGTAGTAAATTCTGTCATTTGTGGTGGTCCAGCAGCCTCAGCCCCTGGGGCCATGGGCCACAGTCGCTTCATTTTCTGAGTCACCACCCGGCGGGCCCAGAGCATGGGACCAGCCTCCTCCTCCCCTTCAGAGGACTCCAGCATCTCTGGAGTCACCGGTTGGTTTGCCACCACCTGCTGAGACTAGGGCAAAGGGCCAGCCTCCCTCTTCTCCTCTCCTGAGGAGGAGTCTGGTGTCTTTGGAATGGTGGGTTGGTTTCTGCAAACTTCTTCCTCCAGAATCCTCAAACATTGTTGCTGTTTCCGCATCTCTTCCCGAGTCTCATCACTACTTGCTGGATTCTGGATCTCTCTTTCTGCATAGACTCTAGCAGAGCTGTGAGAAACACCCATCCCACAACCCCTGCGGCCACACGGGGACTGTATCTCTCCAGGGTCTCTTCTATTTCGTACAGGGCCTGTTCCACCTGCACCGGGGATCCATCTACCTCTGGCCATTCCTGGGGAGGTGCCCACTGGCAGAGGATGCTGGCCACTGGGTACCATCTGCTTGTGGCCGGCCACCCAGCAATCCCTCCCCAGGTTCCAAAGGGTTCCATACCCGTCTGCGGCGAGGGGTCCTGTTTTGAACCTCCTGCCGTCTACGCCAAATGTAGCGCAAACATCCCATGCCGCGTAGGTTCATTACCGGTTCTAGCAGGCCTGTTGGTGTCTTCATGCTGTCCGCTGTTCATTGTCGCACTCTGCTGCTCTCCGGTGCACTCTGCCACACTCCGCTGTACACGTCCGTGTTCTCCACTGCACTCCTCCATCCTCGGCGCCACACCACGCCACGCAGCGCCATGCCGCTTGGCCAAGTGCACACGCACGGTTGTGGGGGGGCGCGGAAAAGCCTGAAGCTTTTCCTCTTTACTTACCCCACAGGTGTCAACACATGTGAAGTGGGCATGCTCCAGGCTTTGTGGGCTGTATATGGGCGCGTATGGAGACCATCCGCGCTGACCAAAAGCCACGAAAACCTCATGAAAGAGACAACATTGGGGCTACATTCTGAGGTAGAAGTAGCTGCCAGTGGGCACCCAGGACAAGAGAACTCGGCCAGAATCCAAGACGTGAATTTCTTTGCCTGCGCCAGGCCAGGGCTCAGACTGAGCTGACTGAGAAGCCAGGTGCCTCCTAACAAAAAGTGTGTCTCAGCATCTGATTATTCAGAATCACGATACTACGAGAGAGAGAGAGAGAGAGATTACACTGATTTGAAAAAACAAAATTCTGCTGAAGGGCTTGTGAAAATACGGAGTCCTGGGCCTCACCCTGGAGTTTCTCATGCGCTAGGGCAGGTCTGGGGTCTGGAAATTATGTAACTAACACGTTCCCTGGTGATGCCAGTGCAGCATTTGAGACCCACCACTCTGAGTCTGCCTGGCTTGGTTTCTGATATCAGCAGAGGGCTGTGAGGGAGAGAGGGGGCAGGATAAAGCAGGCCACACCTGGCCCTTTCTAGAACCCCACTCCCCAGTGCGCCAGTGTTTGATTTCCTTGGGGTCCCAGGAATGTCCCCGAGCCAAGCAGGGCCAGGGGTGGGTGAGCAGTGACCCACACAGAGCCTTCTGCAGCTCCTGGGCGGCCTGCAGGCCCACGGTCTGCTCCTACACCTTCAGATGCTCCCCACCCCTCTACATTGACCTCTGGGCCTTGTTCTACTGCATCTTGGCTTTTGGGCCAATGTTGTGACCTTCAGAGCCCTGGGTGTGCGTCTCATGCAAAGATGGGGCAACATAATCTGACAAGCATGAACAAACATAGGAATAACACAATAGGCGCATATGAGGGTCCTAAATTTTGGCTAATGGCTTCATTCAAATGCCCCCACACCAGACCTACCCAGGTGATTAATTTTCTATTGTTGGGACTTGTGTCCACCTGGACACTAGGGGGCGCGCTCAGCTGCTGGAGCTGTGGGCAATGGGTCCCTCCCCAAAATGTCTTAGACTTTAGGTTTTACAATTACCCAGATTTGGCTGATTTCCTTCACCAAACAAAATGGCAATTGTTCATTTATCTTGTCTCCTGTTACTTTTTTTAAAGATTTATTTATTTATGCATACAAGAGCTGGGGTACAGGCTAGAGATGCGGGGGTGTATGTGTGAGAGGATTCACCAGAGACAGAATGGGGAACAGAACAGGCAGATTGACTGAAGTGCACAGCTGAGGGCTGCGCCATGTGGCTTGCTCCCTTGCAGGCCGGGGATCTAACTCATGCTGCAGAGGCTGCGCATAACTTCACAGTGCGGTTGCGCCACCAGGGAGGTATTTTGTCTCATGTTACTTTTTAATGATGAGAGACAAATGTGTAATGTGGTTAAAAGAAACATACTGGGGCCTCCCTGGTGGCACAAGGGGTTAATACGCAACCTATGAAGCTATCTGCAGCTACTGCAGCACGAGTTCGATCCCAGGCCAGGGAGCTACCCGCCTGTTGCAGCAGACATCTCTTGACTCACCTGCTGCTCCCCTCAGCAGTGTCTGCCTGCTCTGCTCCCAGCTCTCTCTGGTGAATCCTCTCGCCCCTCTCACCTCAACGCCTACCCCATTTTTTGTATGAATAAATAAATAAGTTTTTAAAAAAGAAAAGAAAAAACTGTAAGAAGCCATTGGAGTTTTATTTTAAAGACACAAGCCAGCATCTCCGATGCAAAGGCACAAGTATTAAAGAAATAAGCCGCAGGCCTGAGATTTATGCAAGGACAGACAAAAAGCAAAAAACAGCTCCCTTGCACACTAGAGGGGTCTTGAATAGGTTGCAGAAGGTGAACCGAACTTTGGGGTTTTTATAGTAAAGCTCATGTTTTGGGTCAGGGCATGAGCTGTTTGATCGTGCAGTGTGTGATGGGTCAGCCTTGGCCAATGTCCTAACATAGATAAACTGGTGAGAGTATCATGGGCTCTTTTCTTGTTATTTCACTCTTGTTATGTCTCCAGGGGTGTGGGTCTGCTACTCCTATGCAGCCTATTCGGCCACCATTTTGTCACCTACCTCTCCTGCCGCCTGCTGCTCCCCTCAGCAGTGTACTTCGGTCCTTCTGCCTGCTCTGCTCCCCGCTCTGGCTCTGGTGAATTCTCTCACCCTCCCTCGCTTCTGACTGTACCCAGTGCTTAAATAAATAAATAATCTTTAAAAATAAATAAATAAAACAAAGCTATTAAAATACAAAACTGAGTACAAAGAAAAGAAATAATTATACAATTTAAAGTTCTGCCCAAAGGAGACTTAGGAAAGTATAAAGGGAAGCACCAAATTCTAGACCTGACCCCAGCAGTCCCTGCCTGTGCAGTGTTGGCTGAAACACAAGCATCAGATCCAATCTGAGCATGGTCTGGGGCCTGCTCTGTCGCCTACATGTGGCAAACACTATCACATGTGCCAAGTATCAACCTGGTGGTGACCACATCAAGTTTTCCTTTCTTCCAGTAGATCTACTTCTAGTGAAATGTGTGAAGGAAATCCAAAAAAGACTGAGCAAAATAAACAACAGGAGAGAGCAGCCTGGCATGTGGGGAAGCTGCTGAGTGGTGGAGAGAGATGACACAGACGTTTCCATCTCAGGTGATAACACAGAACATGTTAGTGGCCTTGAATGGGACAGACTGACATCGCTTTGTCAGAATGTCATACATTTATCTGACAAAGGATTTATTTTTTTTAAGATTTATTTATTTATGCATATAAGAACACGGGCTACAGGCCCCCGTGTTGGGGGTGAGGGGAATGGCGTGGTGGTGAGAGGACTCACCAGAGACAGAGTGGGGAACAGAACAGTCAGACTGACTGAAATACACTGCTGAGGGGAGCAGTGGGCGAGTCAGGGGAGGTCTGCTGCACCATGTGGGTAGCTCCCTGGACAGGGATGGAACTGGTACTGCAGTGGCTGCAGAAAGCTTCATAGGTTGCGTCCTAAAGCCTTGTGCCACCAGGGAGGTCCCTGACAAAGGATTTCTATCCAAAGTATAGACACAACTCCCATAACTTCATAATAACAAGACAAGTATCAAAAAATAGAAAAGGATTTAAATAGGCATTTTACAACAGAAGATACATAAATGGTCAATGTGTATATGAAAAATTCTCAACATCAATAGTCACAGAGGGTGAAGGGGCAATGCAAGGTAGAACCACAGTAGGAAGTCACTGTGCACCCATTAGAATGGCTAAAAGTGAAAAGATTAGTAACAATCAAGGTTGGCGAGGGTGCAGAACAGCTGAATTCTCATCCATTCCCCTAACCCGTATAAGACACCCACACTGAAACAGAGTTTTATGTCTTTTCATAAAGTTATTAAACGCAAACTCTAGGACCAGCATTTACATGTCTAGGTGTTATTCAAAGGAAATGAAGATCTGGAGGCCTCGGGGTTAAGTCTCCAAGCTATCACCACCATGGCCTAAGATGATCCCCAGCCTGGGGAGCTACCCACATGGCGCAGCAGACCTCTCCTGTCTCACCTGCTGCTCCCCTTAGCCATTTATTTCAGAAAATTCACATGTTCTGCCGCCCACTCTGTCTCTGGTCAATCCTCTCACCCAACCCCGCACCTCTGGCCTGCATGACTTCTTTGGTACAAAAATTAAAAAAAAAAAATCAAACTTAATGGAAACTCTGCAGATAGACATATTAGGAGGATAAAAACAAAGAGGAACCCATACAAGAACAGAATTTCAAGGGCCTCCCCGGTGGCACAGCAAATTGAGTGAAGCGCTATGAAGCTGTCCACAGATTCTGCAGCGTGCATTCGATTCCTGGCCAGCCACATGGCACAACAGACCTCTCCTATCTTGCCCACTGCTCCCCTCAGCAGTGCTTTCGGTCCGTCTGTCTGTTCTGTTCCCCACTCTGTCTCTGGTGAATTCTCTCACCCTCCTGTGCTTCTAGCCTGTACCCCAGTTTTTATATAAATAAATAAATCTTTATTTAAATAAGAACAAAATTTTAAAAGGTAAAATTAGAATACAATTTAATGATAAATTGTAAAACAGGGCAATGACATGATGATCATTAAAGTCAGGACATATTTTCTTTGGGGGAGGAAAGAAGTTAGGACTGAAATGAGACAAATGCTGACAGATGTCTCTGAGGGCTAAAGGTGTTTGCCTTTTAGGAAGGGGCACCTTTTTTGGAGAGTTGATCATTTTTAGTGACTTTCATGATTTTTAAAAAAGCCTATGAGGGCCTCCCTGGTGGCGCAGGTGGTTGAGCACCGCACTGTGAAGCTGTCCGCAGCATCTGCTGCATGGGTTCGATCCCGGCCAGCCAGAGAGAATCCCACATGGCGAAGCAGCCCTCTCCTGTCGCACCTGCAGCTCCCCTCAGCAGAGTATTTCATCAGTCTGCCTGTTCTGTACATGCTCTGTCTCCCGTGAATCCTCTCACCCTCCCATGCATCTGGCCTGTACCCCAATTCTTCTATAAAAATAAATAAATGGGAAAAAAAAAGCCTATGAAGGGCCTCCCTGGTGGTATAAGGGGTTAAGTCGCAGCACCATGAAGCTATCTGCAGCCACTGCAGCACGAGTTCCATCCACTGCTGGCCAGGGAGGTGACCCATATGGCGCAGCAGACCTCTCTTGTCTTGCCTGCTGCTCCCCTCAGCAGTGCATTTCAGTACATCTGCCTCTTCTGCCCCCTACTTTGTCTGGTGAATCCTCTCACACCCTGTACCTCTGGCCTTCACCCTAGTTCTTGTATGCCTAAATAAATCAAACTTCAAAAAATAAATATTTTAAAAGCCTATGAGTACTAAGAAAATATTAAAATGTCTAATTTATACAGAACCTGCTACATCTGAGCACATGGAGGAACTGAAAACCCAAGGACCCCCTGGGGGGACAGCACCCCTGGTTGAGGCTCTAGCTCACAACCCCTGAGGTGATGTCCCTTATCCAGTCCCTGACCCCGGGTGGCCCTGACCAGCACATGGCTGAGGAGAAGCCTCCCCACCCCCCAGCAGGCACTTGCTCTGCTTCTCCTTCAGGGTGAGGAGCAGGAGCTCCCTCTCCGCTCCCTCCCCTCTCCAGGGGCCCAAGTCTCCCTCAGCAGGGGGAGGGAGGCATAGCTCTCCCCTGAGCATGGTGACAGGGATCTCCGGAGAGGTGTGGGTGACACCCTTCCATCCACATAGTCCTCCTCAGGCTTTTCTGCTCTGTGGGAATGTGGGCTCAGGCTGGGGTGCAGTGAAGAACATCTCAGGCCCAAGGAAGGACAGGCTGAGCTCAGGTCCTGCTCCACCTGACCACAGGAAGACAGTGGCCACAGGGAGGGGGGGGAGGCAGACATTGGGCCGAACCTGGTCCATAGGCTGCCTGGGGCTGAGAGACACTTGCCTGGAGGATGTTGTCCCTGAGCTTGGAGCCCCAAGTCAAAATCCTCCTGCCCAGCGCTCTGGGTTCCCAGCTCTGTGTCCTTATCTCACTGGCAAAAATGTTAATGAGTTTTCTTCTCTCACTAATACTGCTAGTAAACTGGAACCACTTTACTTTACATTACATTAAATAACATAGAGAGATATAAATAACCAGTAATTAGCAAAGGCTTATAATGTGGTCACACCATCCAGGTTTTTTTCTGCCAGTGTGGACACAGTTGGAGCCACGCCCTCTGCCTGGGCTCAGGAGCAGGTGCAGGGCAGGGCTGCTCTGTAGAGACCAGAGTCTCTACAGAGTGGGTGCATTACGGACTCAGCCAAGATAGGGAGAGCAAGATCTGGGACACAAGTAGAAGGTCCCTGCAAACTGGGGTCTGGGTGAACAAGGAGACACCCGCTGTACAGCTGTGCTTCCAGTGAACACCACAACCTTCGCCGTCCCTCCACTCCATTGCTTCTGGTCTCTACTGTTCAGGGGAGCCCAGAAAGGCATAGTTTTCTTTTTCTTTTTTTTAAAAATTTATTTATTTATTTATACAAGAACCAGGGTGCAGGCCAGATGTGCGAGGGTGAGAAGATTCACCAGAGACAGAGCAGGGAACAGAACAGGCAGACTGACAAAATACGCCGGTGAGGGGAGCAGCGGGTGCCACAGGAGAGGTCTGCCACGCCATGTGAGTTAGGCCGGCAGGGATGGAATTGGCGCTGCAGAGACTGCGGACAGCCCCACAGAGCAGCGCTCAACCACCTGCGCCACCAGGGGAGGCCCGGTATCATTTTCTTGATGACTAAAAGGAGGCTCAGATTAGGTCCCCTCTGGCTCACAAATCAAGGGCCATCGCCTAAAAGGGCAAAAGGTCAGTGTCTGCAGGGGTGAGGATGACTCACTCACCACACTTAGCTACTGACTGCTCTTTGCTTTGCCATGGAGGAGGAATGTGGAACAGCATCTGTGCACCAAGAGCCCAGTGCCCTGTCATGGCTTTGGGGCTGGGCTGATGGCAGGAGGGGGGGCGGGGGAGGAAATAAAAAGTGCCCTCACCGAGAACATCTGAATCCTATCATCTTGTTCTTGGTTTCAGGTTCTTTCTCCTCCCCGCCCCCCTCTGTCTCTCTCCTTTCTTTCCAGACTGGACCTCCCCAAGCTGGGTCGGCGGCTCCTTCCCCACTCGTGAGCAGCCTGAGCTGCCCTGGGCTGTGGGCTCTCTGCTCACTCAGGAGGCAGGGAGGGGAGCGTGGGTGGGGAGGGCAGGGGAGGGAGTGTAGAGGCAAGGAGAAAAGGGAGGGAAACTATAAAGGGGAAGTAAATGTTACATATCCATAAATCTGATTTATTGAAATATATTTAATTCCCATCAATGAAACATTTTATTTAAATTTATTGAGGTAAATAATGTTTTATCAGATGCAATGTAATGTCTTTCTAACATTTCCTTTCTCCCCTGTCTACTGTTCTCACATTTCCAGGCCTCCTGCCTTGATCCTCTCAAAACACAGAAGTATACAGTTGCTATCGGTACAGCCAAACATGAGCTCAAGAGAAACGTAAAGAATCTTTACCATTAACATGTCTGCCTCTTAGGAACAAGAACGACATGGGCTGGGTTTTATTTTTACGTAACCACAGCACACATTTTAGAGCAGATAATATTTGAAAACCAACTTTATTAGAGTACATTTTACATGAAATATAATGTAAAAGTGTGTGGCTGGCTGGGTTTTAGCAATTAAACACATCCATGTCATCAGTTCCCCAATAAAGATGTTCAACATGGTCACCCCAAAAATTCCCAGTGCAGCCATTACAAGGAGTGAGACAGATGTTACCCTATTGCTATGAAAAGATGTGGCTGTCCTTTAAAGCTTTTGGAAGAGCTAAAGAACAATTGATGTGCAGTTATAATGCCACTTAATATTGTTTTTAAAGATTTATTTATTTACACATAGAAGAGCTGGGGTGGAGGCCAGAGGTGCAGGGAGTTAGAGGATGCACCAGAGACAAAGTGGGGAGAGAACAGGCAGATCTACTGAAATACACTGCTGAGGGGACCAGCAAGCAAGTCAGGAGAGGTCTGCTGAGCCATGTGGGCTAGCTCTCTGGCCAGGGATAGAACTCATGCTACAGTTGCTGCAAACAGCCTCAGTGTGAGACTTAACCCCTTGTGCCACCAGGGAGGCCCACAATAAGTATTTTAAAGAAGAAAACTTGGAAGAATATTCACAAGGTTTTGACAGTGATATCTCCAGAAAATGATAACTTGGTGACTTACACTTTGTGTGAAATGTGGTATTTTATCGCTTTTTTTTTAAGGATTTATTTATTTATTTATACAAGAACCAAGGTACAGACCAGATGCGCGGGAGGGTCAGAGGATTCACCAGAGACATAGCAGGGAACAGCACAGGCAGACTGACAAAATACACTGCTGAGGGGAACAGCCTGCGTGACAGGAGAGGTCTGCCATGCCATATGGGATCCTTACCAGCCAGCCAGGATGGAACCAGTGCTATGGAGGTTGTGGACAGCGTCACACGCTGTGGTCAACTGCCTGTGCTACCTGGAGAGGCCCGGTATTTTATCTCTTAATGTAAATTTGGGTTTCATGGGGAGGGAGTGAGGGAGAGACAATTTTTGGTGAAAAACATGAAGCTAGTGCCTTAAACTCTGACAGGTGTTTAAAAACCAAAATGTTCACTAAAATTCAATACCAGAACTTTTGTCTTGAAGAAATGTGAATCCTTCACATTTTAATAGAATTAAGTCTTTCTTAGGTGCTTTAGACAGACATGTAATCAAATATTTATAGAAGGAGCAGGTATAATGAAAAGAATGAGCTATGGGCAGGCAGGACAGTGCCTGGCTGCTTACACTCAGACCAACTTCAGACCCGAGCTGTGACATTGTCCTTGGCTTATAGACACCCAGGCCAAATCGTGTTCCTTGAGGATCAATTTGTCCTTGCAAAAGCTTGAAGGATTTCAGAGCATGTCTGAAGAATGATACTGACTTTCTGCTCTAAGGAAGTTTCCAGAATGTTTGGGCAGTGGCAGTGTCTGTGAGACCCTCCAGCCCATCTGGGCAGAGCTCCCTCATGTGGAGCACAGAGAAACTGCACTCCCCAGTCTGAGGCTCAAAGGGGCTTCCAGGCCAAAGTGGCAGCTGTGTTCTCTCTGCTCCAGTGAAGGTTGGGGCAGCAGCAGGGAGCTGAGGAAACACAAAAAGGCCCAGAAAGGAAGAAGGAAAAAAGAAGGTCCAAATACCCCACACTCCTTTTTTTGGAGTGGACAGCGTGGGCCTGGGCAGGCCTGAGGCCATAACCTGGGCTGCTCCCTGGCAGGTACCACTGCTGACCCCACACTGGGAGGAAATTGTAAAACAAATGCTTGGAAAGTGACTGCTCATCTTCCCTCTGATGGGTTTGCCAGATTCATCTGGAAAAATTAAAACAAAGAGAGAATTCTGGTTTTGAACCAGACTCTGGCTTTAGGAGATCCTGCCCCTCTCCCCATTCCTCCAGGGCTTGGGGACTTCCTGCAGTGAGGCAGGGCTCCAGCAGGCCCCCTGCCTGGATACCCTCCACCTGCTGCCAGCCCATGCCTTGTCTCCACTTTCTCACCCTTTCCCCTCTCCCAGCCTGCCCCTGAATTTCCTGGCCATCTTCAAAGACCTTTGGCTGAGTATGATTTCCTACAAATTTCAGGAAACAAGAAAGACAAAGATGACAGAGAACCCCTGCAGGTCACCCATGGCTCCCTCCTTAGACCAAAGCCCCATCCTACCCCTCCCCCAGACTCTCACCTTGGCACTGCAGGCAACGGTTGGTGTTATGTGAATACGTGGCTTAAGGTCAGGAGATGGGACAGTAATATCTGGTGAGTAGTCGTGGAGATCCCTGCCCACCCCCCAAATTTAGGACTGCTTTGGAGAAGAGGGTGAGATTGGGGAGCCACTGATCCCACATCTACTGATCACTTCTACACAAAGGGACAGTGAACACTGGTCAGGACAAGTCCCTTTCTTCCCAGGCAGGAACAGCAAAGCCACCAGGTGCATGTTGGATTCCATCACAGAATATCAGTGCAACAAAACCCCATGTCCCATTGTTACCCATGCGATGGCTCAAATACGACGAACATCAGAAAACCACAATCCTAGCTCAGGTGAGATCACTGCATTGGCTGTAGACTGAAGGGGCTGGAGGTGGAAAGAACCACTCCATTAGGCCCAGGGAGACCCTATGTCCAGCAGCACAGTGAGGCCATTTCCAGGGAGAAATGTGGAATCTCCTTGGGTCCCTCAAGTTTTAACTTAATCAGTGATTATGTGCATGTTGCCTCATATTTAAACACCTGACCACTGATTTGCTTTTATTCCAATTGTGGAATTTAACATCTTCCTAAAGCAAGAAAAGAGGGACTGATCTGAGCCCTCCTGACTCAAGATCATTAGAGGTTGTAAAGCAACAAAATCCATGGCTGGGTAAACAGTAAATTCTTCATTTCCACAAATGTTTCAGATTTCCAACTTGTCTAGCTTCACCCCAGGCTTTTTTTTTTTTTTAAGATTTATTTATTTATTTATTTATTTATACAAGCACTGGGTACAGTCAGAAGTGCGGGAGGGTGAGAGAATTCACCAGAGCCAGAGCGGGGAGCAGAACAGGCAGACTGACGAAACACACTGCTGAGGGGAGCAGTGGGTGGCAGGAGAGGTCTGCACGCATGTGGGACCCTCACTGGTGGCTGGGGATCAAACCAGCGCTACAGAGGCTGCGGGAAGCCTTGCAGCCCAGCTCTCAACCGCTGCGCTACCAGGGGAGGCCCCACCCCAGTCTTAACTTTTTTTCAGAAAGATTTATTGTTTTTTACAAGAACTGGGGTACAGTCCAGAGGTGTGGGGGGTAATAGGATTCACCAGAGACAGAGCGGTGAGCAGAACAGGCAGAGGGACCAAAAGCACTGCTGCGGGAGCAGCAGGCGAGACAGTAGAGGTCTGCCGTGCCATGTGGGTATCTCCCTGGCAGGCTGGGAATTGAACCTGCATTGCAGAGGCTGTGAACAGCTTCACAGCACTGCGGTCAACCCACTGTGCCACTGGGGAAGCCCTCTTAGTTTTTGAAAGCTATATTTTTCTTGCGTTGATTTTTAAATAATTCATGTCTATTTATTACATCGTGCGTGTGGTCAGTCACCTCAAGTAACTATGGAATTAAGGCAAGTATAGAAATGAGTGGTTCTGCATCAGGCCGCTGCCAGCACAGGCCAATGTTGAAACCATGCACCTCCCTCACCTCTACTGCTCCATCCTAGGGTGCCCATTACAGCCAGGAAGGAGGGCCTGTGCGGGGGCTCCCTGTGGCCCCTCACATCCAGCTGCCCATCAGCACATCTCACACAAGTGTGCAATGTAGTCACTTTACTTGTGAATATGAACACATCCCCCCCACATCCCAGAGAACTCACCAGTTCTCCTTTATGAGCAGATTGAGAGCCCCGCCCTTCCCCACTGCCTGCCAGTCCCTCTCATGGGGCCCCTCTGACTCCAGCGTCCCCCACCATTCTCAGCTGGGCTCACTCCTGTCTCTACTCCCACCAACCTCTGTGCCAGGGTTGCCTCAGGGCACCCACCCTGTTATGACCTCTGCTGCAGCTCCTCCCGGGGGCCCACCTGACTGTCCTCACAGTTCAGGTCACTGCCCAAGTGTCCTGTAATCACAACCATATCTACATGCAACTGTCTGAAATATACCATGCCCTCTCCACTCTGTAGCCCGGAATATGCCCCCTATAGAACCAGTGGTCAGAATAATGATGTCAGAATAATGGGTCTTGGTGTTGTCTGTCTTCTCCTTGAAATACATGCTCTTTACAGCAGGAGCCTTGTCTCTTGGTCACCCCTTGTTTCCCCAGCACCCAGCACAGACCCAGTAATGTGCGGCTGCCCAGTCAATATGGTGGAATGAATGAGTATAAGTCATGTATGCTTTGGAAAAGCCATTTGACAACATGTGTGACAAGCCCTTTAAAAGTTCAAGCAATGTTCAAAATGTTCTAGTAATTTCTATTCAAGGAATCTATGATTTTAAACAAAATATAGATGGATACTTAGACAAAAGGATGTTAATTACTCATTAATTATAATGATAAAAAAGATACAGAGGAACAGTTATATGTCTGTTAAAAAATAAAAGACGGCTGGTAAAACTGCGTTTAAGAAGAGGATCTTCCATGGATCCAGTGATTCCGTTCCTAGGAATCTTCCCAGAGGACACAAAAACACTAAATCAAAAGGAAACCTGCACCCCTAAGTTTATTGTGCACTATTTACAATAACTAAGATATGGAAACAACCCAAATGTCTCAAAATGATGAATGGGTCGGGAGAATGTGGTCTATAAACACAACGGAATACTACTCAGTGATCAAAAAAGATAAACTCATGCCATTTACAGCAACATGGATGGAGCTGGAAGGGATCATGCACAATGAAATAAGGCAGAAGACAAATACATGCCACTAACATGTGGCATATAGAGATACTGTCAGGAAAATGGTCAGGAAAAAGACAAAACTAGCAAGCTGACCTTAGATCTGAGGCTGCAGCAGGGAAGTGGAGGGAGTTGGGTCAAAACAGGAGAGGGATGTGCACAGGGGACTGTGGAGATGGATCAGGAGCTGCTGTGGGAGAACCACAGGGACTAGACCTGAGGGGAGAAATCAAATACTATTGAAAAGTTAACAAAGGTGTAAGAAAATAAATAAATGCATTTATAAAATAAAATAAAATGATATAGGCCTCCCTGGTGGTGCAAGGGGTTAAGACACAACCTATGAAGCAATCCACAACCACTGCAGCATAAGTTAGATCCTTGGCCAGGGAGCTTCCCACATGATGCAGCAGACCTCTCTGACTCTCCTGCTGCTGCCCTCAGCAGTGTATTTCAGTCAATCTGCCTGTTCTGTTCCCCACTTGGGTGAATTCGCCCCACTCTGTCTTTAGTGAATCCTCTCACCCCCAACCCCTCTGTTCTGTACCCCCAGTTCTTGTATGCATAAATAAATATCTTTAAAATATATAAATAGAACAAGTCTTCAAAAAAAAAAGTGTTTAAGAAGAGGTGGGAAGGGCCTCCCCTGGTGGTGCAGTGGTTGAGCGCTGGGCTGCGAAACTGCCCGCAGCCTCTGCAGCGCCAGTTGGATCCCCAGCCTCCGGCAATGTTCCCACATGGCGCGCAGACCTCTCCTGCCACCACTGCCCCCTCAGCAGTGTATTTCGTCGGTCTGCCTGCTCTGCTCCTCGCTCTGGCTCTGGTGAATTCTCTCACCCTCCCGCGCTTCTGACTGTACCCAGTATAATAAATAAAAAAATCTAAAAAAAAAAAAAAAGTAAAAGGAACGACAGCATCATTTTAAAAAGAAGAAGAAGAAAAAAAAGAGGTGGGAATATTCCTTAAGGTTGTTTATTGCTAATCATGTATTTTCAAAAGAGGATTCAAAGGAGTTCACAGTGTGTCCTCGGCTGTGTAGACCACACAGACTCACGGCCATAGAACACACCGAGGGGATGAGGGCTGCGCAGCACAGCTGCAGGGGCCCCATCACATGGGCAAGAGCCTCTGAACCCATCAACGGGTTCCCCCAAGGTCGCCCCGGTTGGAGACAACAGGTGGTTTTTTACTTGTGACAGAGGGGCACCCTGGGACCCCAAACTTAAACCCTCTGAAGGGTTCAGCCACCCATGCTCAAAGGCAAAATAGACTTTCAGTGTAAAAGAACTTTAACAGTAGTGTCATAGACAGGGGAGAAAGGAGAAGAGTTTCCTAATAAAACACCCCAAATGATCACTCCTCTCAAGGGTAAGTGCTCAAACTGGGTCAGACCAAAGAGGGGATGCCGAGACCTGAAAGCTGCCACAACTTCTGTCAGGGAAGCCAAGCCAAAGGGTCCTAAAGCAGGTCCCAGAAAGCTGAGACAAAAGAGACGCCACGTGACGATAAGGGCTGCCAGTGTCCTCCCCACACTTCTCCCACTCACGTGTCATTTCCACCTGCAGCAGGACAAGAGCAGACTCTTCTTCCTCATCCTCCTCCAGCTCACCTGCCTGCCCTGCAGTAGAGCCTCACCTGGGGGCTCAGCTCCCCCCAGTTCCAGCGGCCAGTCCAAGGTGGCTGCCCATGTGGGGACAGGGAACATGGTGCCTCCGCCTTTATGGAGATGCTGCTGCTACAGGCTCTGGCTTTCTGCTTCTATACAGTCTAGAAATGTCTGGGATTGAGCAGCTTTTACCCTCTTTCTAGGAGAAGAAATGAAATTTTTTTTTAAGATCTATGTATTTGTGCATAAAAGAGCTGGTGTGAAGGCCAGAGGTGCGGGGGGTGAGAGGATTTACCAGAGACAGCAGGGAACAGAACAGGCAGATTGAGGGAAATACACTGCTGAGGGGAGCAGCGGGCTAGACAGGAGAGGTCTGCTGTGCCATGTGGGCCAGCTCCCTGCCCAGGGATCAAATTCATGCCACAGGGGCTGATGATAGATGGCACTGTGTCTAACCCCTGTGCTACCAGGGAGGCCAAGAAATGAATTCTTCTTAATCGTCCTTCTTGTAGGAATCGGCTGAGCAATAAAGGCAACACTAAGAAAATCATCCACCTATAGATTACTGATTACCATCTGATTGTGGACCCATCACCCCTGAAAGAGTGGGGTGCATTCTTTCAGTTTCACACCCTGAGAGGCAGTCCTGGGATTCTGGGTGCCTGCCCTGGATTCTCCAAAAATGTTGGCCTTGACACTTAAAGGACACTCAACTTCTGGGAAGCCCACTCGGGATTTTTACACACCCCCTACCCCCAAAATCTCCATAGCAGCGACCAGAGCCTCTCAGATTTGGACCACGGGGCACCCACACCCAGCACAGCAGAGGGCCAATGTGACCCCTGTGGGTGACAGCCGGGTGGGTCAGTGAGCCCTAAGAATGGCCCTCGCATTCCCGAGCTACCTGTAGTTCTTCTCCTAAGACCCTGAACCGACCAAGTCTATACTCGGGTCTGGGGCTGATGGACCCCTATCTCCTCACCCTTGAGGAGGGCAGGGCCTGAGTCAGGCACAGATGCCGAAGGATGTGAACATACGGGAAGTGGGCATGCTCCAGGCTTTGTGGGCTGTGTGTGGACTTACATGGAGACCATCTGCGCTGACCAAAAAGTCACCAAAACCTCATGAAAAAGACAACATTGTGGCTACATTCTGAGGTAGAAGTTGTTGCATGAGGATCACCTCAGTCATTACCTAGCAACAGAGGCCCACTGGAGCAGATGTGTCCAATAAGCTCAAGGCCTCATAGCTCAAGGCTTCACATATGCGGTGTGTTTGTGTACGAGCTCACACACATGGAAGCGAGGCAAGGTTGTTTTGGTTTTTTCTGACTTATGAAAAAACGCAGATGTCTCTGTTCCTATTCCTACATAACAATGCTGAGAAAAATAGAGAATCACTACTTCTTGCTCATAGCAGTCCCCTGTCTGGTTCGTAGTTTATGATCAGCATCCCAGGTCTCCGAGTTCACTGGAGGTTCACAGAAGTAGGTGCCGGTGGGCACCCAGGACAAGAGAACGAGGCCAGAATCCAAGACATGAATTTCTTTGCCTGCGCCAGGCCAGGGCTCAGACTGAGCTGACTGAGAAGCCAGGTGCCTCCTAACAAAAAGTGTGTCCCAGCATCTGACTATTCAGAATCACAGATGCTACATGCCCGTGAGAGAGAGAGAGAGATTGCAATGATTTGAAAAACAAAATTCTGCTGGAGGGCTTGTGAAAATACGGAGTCCTAGGGCTCACCCTGGAGTTTCTCATGCAGTAGGGCAGGGCTGGGGTCTGGAAATTACATAACTAACATGTTCCCTGGTGGTGCCAGTGCAGCATTTGAGACCCACCACCCTGAGTCTTGCTGGTTTGGTTTCTGATATCAACAGAGGGCTGTGAGGGAGAGAGGGGGCAGGGTAAGGCAGACCACACCTGGCCCTTCTTAGAATCCCCACCCCCAGTTAGCCAGTGTTTGATTCCCTTGGGGTCCTAGGAATGGCCCGGATCCAAGCAGGGGCCAGGGGAGGGTGGTGAGCGGGTGACCCAGACAGAGCCTTCCGCAGCTCCTGGGCGGCCTGCAGGCCCACGGTCTGCTCCTACACCTTCAGGTGCTCCCCACCCTTCTACATTCACCTCTGGGCCTTGTTCTACTGCATCTTGGCTTTTGACCACTCATGTGGCCTGCAGAGCTCTGGGTGTGCATCTCATGCAAAGATGGGGCAACATAGTCTGACAAGCACGAGCAAACATAGGAATAAAACAACAGGGGCATATGACGGTCCTGAATTTTGGTTGATGGCTTCATTAAATGCCCCCATACCAGACCTACCCAGGTGATTAATTTTCTGTTGTGGGGACCTGTGTCCACCTGGACACTAGAGGGCGCGCTCAGCTGCTGGCGCTGCAGGCAATAGGTTCCTCCCCTCAAAATGCCTTAGACTCTGGGCTTTCCAATTACCCAGATTTGGCTGATTTCCTTCACTAAACAAAACGGCAATTGTTCATTTATCTTGTCTCATGTTACTTTTTAATGATGAGAGACAAATGTGTAATGCTGTCAAAAGAAAGCATACTGAGGGCATCCCCGGTGGCTCAAGGAGTTAAGAGGCAACCTATGAAGCTATCTGCAGCCACCTCAGCACAAGTTCGATACCCGGCCAGGGAGGTATCCCACATAGTGCAGTAGACCTCTCCTGTCTCGCCTACTGCTCCTCTCAGTAGTGTATTTCAGTGGATCTATTCTGTTCCCCACTCTGCCTCTGGTGAATCCTCTCACACACACACATCCACATCTCTGTCCTGTACCCCAATTCTTGTATGCATAAATAAATAAATCTTTAAAAAAATATATGCAACCTATTAAGTTATTCACAGTCACTGCAGCACAAGTTCAATCCCTGGCCAGGGAGCTACCCACATGGCACAGCAGACCTCTCCTGTCTCACCCACTGCTCCCCTCAGCAGTGTTTCAGTAGATCTGCCTGTTCTGCTCCCAGCTCTCTGTGGTGAATCCTCTCACCCCCCCAACTCTGGCCTACACCCCAGTTTTTGTATGCATAAATAAACAAGTATTTAAAAAATAAAGAAAATACCATAAGCAGCCATAGGAGGTTTATTAAAAGACACAGGCCAGCATCTCTGATGCAAAGGCACAGGGTTAAAAAAACAGGCACAGGCCTCAGATTTATGCAAGGACAGACAAAATGCAAAAACAGTGCCCTCGCACACAAGGTCTTGGATAGGTTGCAGATGGTGAACTGAACTTCGGGGTTTTTATAGTAAAGCTCATGTTTTGGGTCAGGGCTTGAGCTGTGTGATGGTGCAGTGTCTGACGGCCCAGTTTTGGCCAATGTCCTAACATAGATTAACTGGTGACAGTGTTGTGGGCTTTTTTCTTGTTATTTCTCTCTTGTTATGTCTCCCAGGGGTCCTGTGTCTCCAGGGGTCCCAGCCCTTATCCCTCCTACTATACCTCCCAGAGCCCCACTCCCTACCTGTCTGTCAAGGTCTAGCCCCTCATCATGCTTTGCTGCACCAGGCGCTCCTATCCTTAACATGTACCATGGAGACCACCCATGAGAGGTACCAGGAACTATCTATGTCTTTTTTTTTTTTTTTAATTTTCTTGGTACTTCATTGTATAGATACAATGCTTTTTAAACAACGGTCCCCGACTGAGAGACGTTTGGGTTCTTCATTTTCGCTTCTTTTCTTCTCTTGCTTTTACACACTACAGCAGTGTACTTTTGAACATAGTTCTTTTGCAGGTAGACAAGTGTGTTTGGAGACACAGTCCCAGAATTGGGGCTGCCAGGTGTGTGCATTTTTTAATTTGAACAGAAATGGCCAGAGTGCAACGGATCTGAGTATTTATCTTGTTGCAGCTATTTTTCAAGCTATGAAAATACACAGAGGTATGTGCTGTCACCTCTATCATGTTCAGAGGAGAGAATCTTAAATCCAGCACTGAATGAAACTACAGCCTGGAAGAGGTGAGAGCAGAGCACACAGCCTATGTGGAACCCGAACCCCATGGATACTTGGAGCAAAAGGAGAGTAAGAAGGAGCAGTCAGTGTGGCAGGAGGAAACCACTTGTCACCGAAGCTTTTAAGGGGGCAAAGGAGATAAGGAAATTACCCCCTCCATCGGCATCAGGGAGCATCACGTGGTCAAGATGTGCATAATCCCACTCCTGTATGCGCACCCTAAAGGAGCTCACAGCGGGGACCCCAGTACACTCACTGCAGCAATGGCTGTGACAGTAACAAGCTAAAGGTCACTGAAGAGGAGATAAATCCTAGCCCATCCTACTCGGGACACTGTTCTGCATTAAAAATAACTAACTGTATAAACAAGGATCATCTCATACACGCTGTTAAGCTGGAAAGCAAGCTGCGGAATGACATGATGATGATGTGCTTTTCACCGGATGGTGTGAGCTAAGTGACTGCTACATATATGTGGGGTGGATCCTGTTCGTATTTTTATTCCAAGTGTATACATAATGTGTTTTCATGACAGGATTTACACACTATATAAATCTGTACTTTTTTCAAATATTGAATGGCTTATTTTTGAATTCTTGAGATTTTAAATTAAAGAAAGGCACTTTATTTATATGATATTATATATAAGCCTATTAAAATACATAACTGCAGTACACAGAAAAGAAGTAAATTATGCAATTTGAAAATATAACAAAGGAGGGACTTAGGAAAGTATAAAGGGAAGCACCAAATTCTAGACCCTCCCCGGCAGCCCCTGCCTGTGCAGTGTTGGCTGAAACACACACACAGAACCGAACCTGAGCACGGTCTGGGGTCTGCTCTGTCCCTACATGCAGCAAACACTATCACATGTGCCAAGTGTCAACCTGGTGGTGACCCCAGCAAGTTTTCTGTTCAGTTTTCCTTTCTTCCCGTAGATCTGCTTCTAGTGAAACGTGTGAAGGAAATTCAAGGGTTGGTGCAAATATGAGTAACAGGCAAGAGCAACCTGGCGTGGGGGGAAGCTGCTGAGAGGTGGAGAGAGATGACACAGACGTTTCCGTCTCAGGTGATGACACAGAGCATGTTAGTGGCCGTGACCGGGACATACTGACATCGCTTTGTCAGAATGTTTGTCATATGTTATCTGACAAAGGATTTCTATCCAGAGTACATACACACCTCCCATGACTTCATAATAAGAAGACAAATAACAAACAGCAAAAAAATAGAAAAAGATTTAAATAGGCATTTTACAACGGAAGATCCATAAATGGTCAATGTGTATACGAAAAAATTCTCAACATCAATAGTCACGGGAATGAGTAGGCAATGCAAGGTTGACCCACAGTGAGAAGTCACTGTGCACCCATTAGAATGGCTAAAAGTTGAAACATGAGTAACAATGAAGGTTGGCGAGGGTTTGGAACAGCTGAATTCTCATCCAGTCCCCTAACCATATAAGACACCCACATTGAAACAGTTTTTGTGTCTTTTCATAAAGTTACTAAACTAGAAATCTAGAACCAGCATTTACATTCCTAGATGTTACTCACAAGAAATTAAGATCCGGTGGACTATGGGTTAAGTCACAGCACTCTGAAGCTATCTGCAGCCACTGCAGCACGAGTTCCATCCACTGTCAGCCAGGGAGGTGATCCACATGGCGCAGCAGACCTCTCCTGTCTCACCCACTGCTCCCAAGCAGTGTATTTCAGTTGATCTGCCTCTTCTGGCCCCCACTCTGTCTCTGCTGATTCCTCTCACCTCCTGCCCCTCTGGCCTGTACCCCAGTTCTTGTTGTCTAAATATATAAATCTTCAAAAAATAAATATTTTTAAAAGCCTATGACTAGTAAGAAAATATTAAAATGGGGCCTCTCCTGGTGGCACAGTGATTGAGCGTTGGGCTGCGAAGCTGCCCTCAGCCTCTGCAGTGCCAGTTCGATCCCTGGCCACGGGCGAGGGTCACATGGCGCGCAGATCTCTCCTGCCACCTGCTGCTCCCCTCAGCAGTGTATTTCATCGGTCTGCCTGCTCTGTTATCCGCTGTGCCCTGGTGAATTCTCTCACCCTCCTGCGCTTCTGACTGTACCTAGTGCTTGTATAAGTAAATAAATAAATCTTTTAAAAAAAAAGAAAATATTAAAATGTCTAATTTACACAGAATCTGCAACCATCTTGTCAGACATCTGAGTACTTGGAGGAACTGGAAGCCCAAGGACCCC
>NW_023602073.1:43662530-43683151 GCF_014898055.3 Talpa occidentalis | reverse complement strand
AAACGAGTCCCCTCCCCCCACCTGCCTCCTTTCTCCTCTACTCACCTCTGGGCTCCTGGACTCGCAAGCTTGGGGGCTTTCCCCTCCGTGAAGATCGTGGCACCCGGGACAGATGCCATTTTAGAAAGGGTGACAGGATAACTCAAACCGGGGTGGGGTTTGCAGAGTGGCGGGCTCTGAGACACGATTGCAGTGAGGGTTGGAGAGCGCCCGGCCCCAACCCCGGCACAAGGAAACCAGTTATTTTATAACAGAAAAAGAGAGAGGAGGCGCTTGGAGCCGGGTGGGGCAGCGAGCGGCCCTCAGGTGTCTGGTCTGCAAACCGCGGGGCTGTCCCTCCCGCAGTCGCGACACTGCGCAGCCCGGGCCGGGGTCCTGGGGCCTGGAGGGGGGTCTTGGGGGCGCCTCTTTCAGGCGGATTCCGGGGCCCGCACGAGGGAACGGTTTCTCGCTGCCCACGTGCCCCCGAAAACCCTCCCCGGACCCCCGCCGCCCGGGCCGCCCCTGGAGGGGCTCCGCCGCCCGGAGGGATAACGACGGGCAGATCCGGGGAACCCCGGGAAGCGGGGAGAAACGTGAGGAGACCCGGGGTGGCCCCACTCAGACTGGGCCTCCCCGGCCGGGGCGGGGGCTCCTTCCCCGCGGGCCAAGCGGCGGGGCGAGCGCGGGCCCGTGTCCCCGCCTGACCGTCCAGGTGCGCGCACCTGAGCTGCCGCGGGCTCGCGCGTGCACGGGGGAGCGGGGAGGGGCGCGCGGGCGGGGAGGGCAAGGGAGGGAGTGTGGAGGAAAGGAGAAATTAGGGGGGGACTATAAAGGGGAAGTGAACGTTACTTATTCACAAATCTGTGGTTTATTAAAATGTTTTTAATTCCCATCAACGAGACATTTTATTTAATTCTGTTTTGGTAAATAATGTTTTATCAGATGCAATGTAATATCGTGGCTAATCTTTCCTTCCCCCCTGTCTACTGTTCTCACTTATGTACATTTCCAGGCCTCCTGCCTTGATCCTCTCAAAACACAGAAATATACAGTTGCTATCGGTACAGCCAAACATGAGATCAATGAAAGGTAAAGGAATGTTTACTGTTAACTTGTCTACTTCTTAGGAAAAAGAACAACATGGGCTGGGTTTTGTTGTTACATAAGTTCATAGAGGATAATATTTGAAAACCAACTTTATTAGAGTAGATTTTACATGAAATGTAATGTAAAAGGGCACGGCTGGCTGAGTTTTAGCAATGAAACACAACCATGTCATCAGTACCCCAATGAAGATATTCAACATGGTCACCCCAAAAATCCCAGTGATAAAAATTGTGCGGGCTTTACAAGGAATGAGACAGACGTTACAGTATTGCTATGAAAAGATGTCCCGTCCTATTAAGCTTTCCCAAGAGCTAAAGAACACTTGATACGCAGTTATAATGCCACTTACACAATATGTATATTTTAAAGATTTATTTATTTATGCAAGAAGAACTGGGGTGTAGGCCAGAGGTGAGGGAGTAAGAGGATTCAGCAGAGACAGTGGGCAGAGAACAGGCACATCTGCTGAAATACACTGCTGAGGGGAACAGAAGGTGAGACAGGAGAGGTCTACTGCACCATGTGGGCTAGCTCTCTAGCCAGGGATAGAACTCATGCTACAGTCGCTCCCAGGGTATCTCCCTGGCAGCCTCATAGTGTGAGACTTAACCACTTGCACCACCAGGGAGACACACAATATGTGTTTTAAAGAAGAAAACTTGTAAGAATATTAACAAGTTTTTGACAGGGGGTGATAACTTGGTGACTTACACTTTGTGTGAAATGTGGTGTTTTATCTCTTAATGTAAATTTGGGTTTCATGGGGAGGAAGTTAGGGAGAGACAGTTTTTGGTGGAAATATGAAATTAGTGGCCAAAACCCTGACAGGTGTTTGAAAACCAAAATATTCACTAAAATTCAATACCAGACCCTTTCTCTTTGAAGATAATCCTTCACATTTTAATAGCATCGAATCTTTCTTAGGTGCTTTAGACAGACATGTAATCAAACATTTATAGAAGGAGCAGGTATAATGAAAAGAATGAGTTGTGGGCAGGCAGGACAGTGCCTGGCTTATACTCAGACCAACTTAAGAACCCAAGTTGTGACATTGTCCTTGGCTTGTAGACAGGCCAAATAGTGTTCCTTGAGGATCAAATTGCCCTTGCAAAAGCTTGAAGGATTTCAGAGCAAGTCTAAAGAATGATACTGACTTTCTGATGTAAGGAAGTTTCCGGAATGTTTGGGCAATGGCAGTGTCTGTGAGACCATCCAGCCCATCTGGGCAAAGCCCCCTCATGTGGGGCACAGAGAAACTGCACTCCCCAGTCTGGGGCTCAAAGGGGCTTCCAGGCCAAAGTGCCAGCTGTGTTCTCTCTGCTCCAGTGAAGGTTGGGGCAGCAGCAGGGAGCTGAGGAAACATAAAAAAGGCCTAGAAAGGAGGAAGGACAAAAGAAGGCCCGAAGCCCCCACACTCCTCTTTGGAGTGGACAGCGTGGGCCTGGGCAGGCCTGAGGCCATAACCTGGGCTGCTCCTGGCAGGTACCACTGCTGACCCCATGCTGGGAGGAAACTGTAAAACACACACTTGGAAAGTGGACTCCTCATCTTCCACTCTGATGGGTTTGCCAGATTCATCTGGAAAAATTAAAACAAACAAAACCAAGAGACAATTCTGGTTTTGAATCAGAATCTGGCTTCAGGAGATGCTGCCACTCTCCCCATTCCTCCAGGGCCTGGGGACTCCCCGCAGTGAGGCAGGGCTCCATCAGGCCCCCCTGGTCCTGGATGCCCTCTGCTAGCTGCCAGCCCACGCCTTGTGTCCACTTAGGCATCCTTTTCCCTCACCCAGCCTGCCCCTGAATTTCCTGACCATCTTCAAAGACCTTTGGCTGAGTATGATTTCCTACAAATTTCAGGAAGAAAGAAATACAAAGACAACAGAGAACCCCTGCAGGTCACCCATGGATCCCTCCTTAGCCCCATCCTGCCCCTCCCACAGACTCTCACCTTGGCACCACAAGTAACAGTTGGTGTTATGCGACACATGATTAACATCAGGAAATCGGACAATGATATCTGGTGAGTAGTCGTGGAGATCCCTGCCCACCCCTCACATTTAGGACTGTTGGAGAGGAGGGTGAGATTGGTGAACCCCTGACCCCATGTCTACTGATCACTCCTACACAGAGACACTGAACAGTGTTTCAGGACAAATCCCTTTCCCTGGGACCAGGCAGGAACAGCAGAGCCATCAGGTAGCTGTCGGATTCCATCACAGAATATCAGTGTAACAAAACCGCATGTCCCATTGTTACCCATGCAATGGCTCAAATACAACTAACATCAGAAAACCACAATCCTAGCTCAGATGAGATCACTGCATTGGCTGTAAACTCTGTAGGGGCTGGAGGTAGAAAGAACCACTCCATTAGGCCCAGAGAGACCCTCTCGCACAGCAGCGCAGTGAGGCCATTTCCAGGGGGAAATGTGGAATTCCCTTGGGTCCCTCAAGTTTTAACTTAATCACTGATGATGCAGATGTTGACTCCATCTTTGAACACCTGACCGCTAATTGCTTTGATTCTAATTGTACAATCTAACATCTTCCTAAAGCAAGAAAGGAGGGACTGGTCTGAGCCGTCACCCCGCCTCCTGGCTCAGGAATCATTAGAGATTGTAAAGCAACAAAATCCATGGCTGTGTAAACAGTGAATTCATTTCCACAAATATTTCAGATTTCCAAGTTGTCTAGCTTCACCCCAGTCTTAACATTTTTTTTAGAAAGATTTAGTTATTTATACAAGAACTGGGTGCAGGCCAGAGGTGTGGAGGGGTGAGAGGATTGACCAGAGACAGAGCGGGGAGCAGAACAGGTAGAGGGGCTGAAAGCACGGCTGAGGGGAGCAGCGGCAAAACAGGAGAGGTCTGCTGCACCATGTGGTTATCTCCCTGGCAGGCTGGGAATTGAACCCGCACTGCAGAGGCTGCGAACAGCTTCACAGCGCTGCCCTCCACCACTGTGCCACCAGGGAGGCCCTCTTAACATTTTGAAAGCTATATTTTTCTTGTGTTGATTTTTAAATAATTCATGTCTATTTATTACATCGTGCGTGTGGTCAGTCACCTCAAGTCACTGTGGAATTAAGGCAAGTATAGAAATGCGTGGTTCTGCATCAGGCCGCTGCCAGCACGGGCCAATGTTGAATCCATGCACCTCCCTCACCTCTACTGCTCCATCCTAGGGTGCCCACTGCAGCCAGGAAGGAGGGCCTTTGCGGGGGCCCCCTGCAGCCCCTCATGTCCAGCTGCCCATCAGCACATCTCACACAAGTGTGATACATTCCCTTTACGTTGTGAATAAGAACACTTCCTCCCCCACATCCCAGAGAACTCACCAGTTCTCCTTTATGAGCAGATTGAAAGCCCTGCCCCTCCCCACTGCCTGCCAGTCCCTCTCATGGGGCCCCTCTGACACCAGCGTCCCCACCATTCTCAGCTGGGCTCACTCCTGTCTCTACTCACACCAACCTCTGTGCCAGGGCTGTCTCAGGGCACCCACCCTGCTAGGACCCCTGCTGCAGCCCCTCCCAGGGGCCCACCTGACTGTCCTCACAGTCCAGGTCACTGCCCAAGTGGCCTGTGATCACAACCATATCTACATCCCACTGTCTGAAATATACACCCTGCCATGCCCTCTCCACTCTGTAGCCCGGAATATGCTCCCCCACAGAATCAGTGGTCACTGATGTCAGAATGATGGGTCTTGGTGTTGTCTGTCTTCTCCTTGAAATTCATGCTCTTTTAAACAGGGGCCTTGTCTGCTGGTCACCCCGTGTTTCCCCAGCACCCAGCACAGACCCAGTAATGCGCGGCTGCTCAGTCAATATGGTGGAATGAATGAGTATAAGTCATACATGCTTTGGAAAAGCCATTTGACAACACGTGTGACGCAGGAAGATAAGGGCTGCCATTGTCCTCCCCACACTTCTCCCCCTCTGCATCATTCTGACTGCAGCAGGACAAGAGCAGTCTCTTCTTCCTCGGCTTCCTCCCAGCTCACCTGCCTGCTGTGTAGTAGAGCCTCACCTGGGGTTCAGCTCCCCCTGGTTTCCCACTGGTCAGTCCACGGCAGCTGCACATGTGGGGCAGGGAACATGGTGCCTCCGCCTTTATGGAGATGCCGCTGCTACAGGCTCCAGCTTTTGGCTTCTATACAGTCTAGAATTGTCTGAGATTGAGCAGGTTTCACCCTCCTCCTTAGGGAAGAAATGAATTTTTTTTTAAAGATAGATGTATTTATGCATACAAGAACTAGAGTGAAGGCCAGAGGTGCGGGGAGTGAGAGGATTTACCAGAGACAGCAGGGAACAGAACAGGCAGATCGAGGGAAGTGCACTGCTGAGGGGAGCAGCGGGCTAGACAGGAGAAGTCTGCTGCACCATGTGGGTAGCTCCCTGGCCAGGGATCACACTTGTGCCACAGGGGCTGGTGATAGTGCTGTGTCTTACCCCTGTGCTACCAGAGAGGCCAAGAAATGAAATCTTAATTGTTTTGTTGTAGGAGTCGGCTGAGCAATAAAGGCAACACTAAGAAACCATCCACCTATAGATTACCGATTGTCATCTAATTGTGACCCCAACACCCCTGAAAGAGTGGGGTGCATTCTTTCAGTTTCACACCCTGAGAGGCAATTCCTGGGATTCTGAGTGCCTGCCCTGGATTCTCTAGGTATTTTTACCCCCCACCCCCAAAATCTCCATCGCAGTGAACAAAGCCTTTCGGGGTTGGACCACAGGGCCACCCACACCCAGCACAGCAGGGGCCAAGGTGACCCCTGTGGGTGACAGCTGGGTGGGTCAGTGAGGCCTAAGAATGGCCCTCGCATTCCTGAGCTACCTGTAGTTCTTCTCCTAAGACCCTGAACTTACCAAGTCTATACTCGGGTCTGGGGCTGATGGACCCATCTCTCCTCACCCTCGAGGGCAGGGCCTGAGTCAGGCACAGATGCTGCAGGATGTGAACACACCTGAAGTGGGCACGCTCCAGGCTTTGTGGGCTGTGTATGGACTTACATGGAGACCATCTGCGCTGACCAAAAAGCCACCAAAACCTCATAAAAGAGACAACAGTGGGGCTACATTCTGAGGTAGAAGTAGCTGCCAGTGGGCACCCAGGACAGGAGAACACGGCCAGACTCCAAGACCTGAATTTCTGTGCCTGCGCCAGGCCAGGGCTCAGACTAAGCTGACTGAGAAGCCACGTGCCTCCTAACAAAGAGTGTGTCCCAGCATCTGACTATTCAGAATCACAGATGCTACATGCCCATGAGAGAGAGAGAGAAAGAGAGAGAAGAGACAGAGAGAGAGAGTTTGCACTGATTTGAAAAACAAAGTTCTGTTGAAGGACTTGTGAAAATACAGAGTCCTGGGCCCCATCCTGGAGTTTCTCTCTAGTAGGGCAGGCCTGGGGTCTAGAAATTACATAACTAACACATTCCCTGGTGATGCCAGTGCAGCATTTGAGACCCACCATCCTGAGTCTGCCTGGTTTGGTTTCTAATATCAGCAGAGGGCTGTGAGGGAGAGAGGGGCCAGGATAATGCAGACCACACCTGTCATTTCCCAGAACCCCACTCCCCAATAGCCAGGGTTTTATTTCCTTGGGGTCCTAGGAATGGCCCAGATCCAAGCAGGGGCCAGGGGAGGGTGAGCGGGTGACCCAGACAGAGCCGGCTGTAGCTCCTGGGCGGCCTGCAGGCCCACGGGCTGCTCCTACACCTTCAGGTGCTCCACACCCCTCTACATTCACCTCTGGGCCTTGTTCTACTGCATCTTGGCTTTTGGGCCAATGATGTGGCCTGCAGAGCTCGGGTGTGTGTCTCATGCAAAGATGGGGCAACACAGTCTGACAAGCACGAGCAAAAACAGGAATAAAACAATAAGTGGATATGAGGGCCCTAAATTTTGGCTAATGGCTTCATTCAACAGCCCCCACACCAGACCTACCCAGGTGATTATTTTTCTATTGTGGGGACCTGTGTCCACCTGGACACTAAATGGTGCACTCCGCTGCTGGCGCTGCAGGCAATGGGTCTCTCCCCTCAAAATGTCTTAGACTTTGGGCTTTCCTATTACCCGGATTTTGCTGATTTCCTTCACTAAACAAAATGGCAGTTGTTCATTTATCTTGTTTCATGATACTTTTTAATGATGAGAGAAAAATGTGTAATGCTGTTAAAAGAAATCATACTGAGGGCCTCCCCGGTGGCTCAAGGAGTTAAGAGGCAATGTATGAAGCTATCCGCAGCCACGGCAGCATGAGTTCAATCCCCAGCCAGGGAGGTGTCCCACATGGCGCAGCAGACCTCTCCTGTCTCGCCTGCTGCTCCTCTCAGTAGTGTATTTCAGTACATCTGCCTGTTCTGTTCCCCACTCTGTCTCTGGTGAATCCTCTCACCCTCCTGCGCCTCTGGCCTATACCCCAGCTTGTGTATGCATAAATAAATAAATCTTTTTAAAAAATGCAACCTATGAAGTTATCCACAGCCACGGCAGCACGAGCTGCAGCAGCAGCCAGGGAGCCACCCACATGGTGCAGAAGACCTCTTCTGTCTTGTGCGCTCCTCCCCTCAGCAGTGTTTCAGTAGATCTGCCTGTTCTGCTCCCAGCCCTCTCTGGTGAATCCTCTTGTCCCCCCTCACCTCTGGCCTACACCTCAGTTTTTGTATGCATAAATAAGTAAGTCTTTAAAAAAGAAAAGAAAAAACTGTAAGAAGCCATAGGAGGTTTATTTATAGACACGGGCTGGCATCTCTGATGCAAAGGCACAAGGGTTAAAGAAACAGGCACAGGCCTGAGATTTATGCAAGGACAGGCAGAAAGCAAAACAGCTCCCTCACACAACAGAGGGGTCTTGAATAGGTTGCAGTTGGTGAACCGAAATTCAAAATTCAGGGTTTTTATAGGAAAGCTCACGTTTTGGGTCAGGGCAAGAGCTGTGAGATGGTGCAGTGCCTGACGGCCCAGCTTTGGCCAATGTCCTAACGTAGATTAACTTTGGCCAATGTCCTAACATAGATTAAGTGTCTTGGGCTTTTTTTCTGGTTATTTCTCTCTTGTTATGTCTCCCAGGGGTCCCATGTCTCCAGGGGTCCCAGTCCTTATCCCTCCTGTGACCCCTCCCAGGGCCCCAGTCCCTACCTGCCTCTCAAGGTCTAGCCCCTCATCATGCTTTGCTGTACCGGGTGTCCTTATCCTTAATGATGAAGTATGAAGACCACCCATGAGAGATACCAAAAACTATCCATGTCTCTCTCTTTTTTTTTATTTTCTTGGTACTTCATTTTATAGATGCAATGCTTTTTAAACACCGGTACCCTACTGGGAGACATTTGGGTTCTTCATTTTTCCCTTCTTTTTTTCTCTTGCTTTTACACACTCTTGCAGTGTCCTTTTGAATATAGTTCTTTTGCAGGTAGACAAGTGTGCTGGAGACACCATCTAGAATTGGGGCTGCTAGGTGTGAGCATTTTTTAATTTGAACAGAAATTGCCAGAGTACAACATATTTGAGTATTTCTCTTGGTGCGTCTCTTTTTCAAGCTAAGAAAATACACAGAGGTATGTGCTGTCTGTCACCTCTGTCCTGTTCAGAGGAGACAATCTTAAATCCCGGCACTGAATGAAACTACAGCCTGGAAGAGGCGGTGAGAGCAGAGCACACAGCCCAGGTGGGGCCCTGACCCCACGGACATTTGGAGCAAAAGGAGAGTAAGAAGCAGCAGTCAGTGTGGCGGGAAGGAAACCAGACCTGTAGATTGTCACCAGACCTTTTAAGGGGGCAAAGGAGGTAAAAAAATTATCACCTCTGTTGGCATCAGGGAGCATCACTTGGTAAGATGTGCATAATCCCACTCCTGTATGGGAACCCTAAAGGAGCTGGGGGCAGGCAGAGGGAAGACCCCAGTACACTCACTACAGCAATGTCTGTGATAGAAACAAGCTAAAGGTCACCGAAAAGAAGAAGAGATAAATCCTAGCCCATCCTACACGGGATACTGTTCTGCAATGAAAAACAAGATTCATGTCATACACGCCATTACCTGGAAAAGCAAGCTGCAGAATGAAATGTTTTTTTGGGTTTTTTTTTTGTTTTTTTTAAAGATTTATTTATTTATGCATACAAGAACTGTGGTACAGGCCAGTAGTGTGGGGAGGGGGGTGAGAGGATTCACAAGAGACAGAGTGGGGAACAGAACAGGCAGATTGACCAAAGCACACTGCTGAGGGACACACCCGGCAAGACAGGAGAGGTCTGCTGCCCATGTGGGCAGCTCCCTGGCTGGGGATCGGACTCCTGCTGCAGTAGCTGCGAATAGCCTCATAGGTTGAGCCTCAAGCCTTGTGCCAGCAGGGAGGCCCAGAGAATGACAAGTTGATTATGTGCTTTTCATCACATGGTGTGAACTAAGTTACTGCTTACATAAATGTGGGATGGTGGGCCTCCCCGGTGGCGCAGCGGTTGAGCACTGGGTTGCGAAGCTGCCTGCAGCCTCTGCAGTGCGGGTTGGATCCCTGGCCGCTGGCAAGGGTCCCACATGGCACGACAGATCTCTCCTGCCGCCCGCTGTTCCCCTCAGCAGTGTACTTCCTCAGTCTGCCTGTTCTGCTCTCCCCTCTGGCTCTGGTGAATTCTCTCACCCCCCTGCGCTTCTAACTGTGCCCAGTGCTTGTATAAATAAATAAATAAATCTTTTTTTTAAATATTTATTTATTTATTTTTATTTATTTATACAAGCACTGGGTACAGTCAGAAGCACGGGAGGGTGAGAGAATTCACCAGAGCCAGAGCGGGGAGCAGAGCAGGCAGAAGGACCGAAGTACACTGCTGAGGGGAGAAGCTGCAGCAGGAGAGGTCTGCGCGCCATGTGGGACCCTCCTCCAATGGCCAGGGAGCGAACCAGCGCTGCAGAAGCTGCTGGCAGCTTCGCAACCCAGCGCTCACCGCTGCGCCACCAGGGAGGCCCTAAATCTTAAAAAAAAAAAAAAAAAATACATAACTGAGTACAAGAAAAGAAATAATTTATACAATTTAAAGTCCCGCCCGAAGGAGGGACTTAGGAAAGTATAAAGGGAAGCACCAAATTCTAGACCCCTCCCCGGCAGCCCCTGCCTGTGCAATGTTGGCTGAAACACACACGTCAGAACCACACCTGAGCACGGTCTGGGGTCTGCTCTGTCCCCTACATGCAGCAAACACTATCACATGTGCCAAGTATCAACCTGGTGCTGCCCAGCAAGATTTCTGTTTTGATTTTTTTCCTAGTAGGTCAGTTATTTTTCCTTCTTGTAGATCCACTTCTAGTTTTTCTTTCTTCTAGTAGATCTACTTCTAGTGAAATTTGTGAAGGAAAGCCAAGGGATTAAGTAAAAATAATAAGAGGAGAGAGCAGCCTGGCATGTGGGGAAGCTGCTGAGAGGTGGAGAGAGATGACACAGACGTTTCCGTCTCAGGTGATGACACAGAGCATGTTAGTGACCTTGACCAGGACAGACTGACAGCTCTTTGTCAGAATGTTTGTCATACGTTTATCTGACAAAGGATTTCTATCCAGAGTATACACACAACTCCAATGACTTCATAATAATAAGACAAGTATCAAACAGCAAGAAAATAGAGAAAGATTTAAATAGGCATATTACAACTGAAGACATATGAATGGTCAATGTGTATATGAAAAAACTTCTCAACATTAACAGTCACAGGGGGGAGGGAGCAATGCAAGGTGGAACCACAGTGAGAAGTCACTGTGCACCCATTAGAATGGCTAAAAGTTAAAAGATTAATAACAGTCAAGGTTGACAAAGGCGTGGAACAAGCTGAATCTCAGCCATTCCTCTATGGAATATAAAACACCCACTTTGGGACAGAGTTTTGTATCTTTTCATAAAGTTATTAAACACAAATGTAGGACCAGAATTTACATTCTTAGGTGTTATTCAAAAGAAATGAAGATCTGGGCCTCCCTGGTAGCCTCGAGGTTAAGTCTCCAAACTATCACCACCATGGCCTGAGATGATCCCCTGCAGGGAGCTACCCACATGGCGCAGCAGACGTCTCCTGCTCACCCACTGCTCCCCTCAGCAGTGTATTTCAGTCAATCTACCTGTTCTGCTGCCCACTCTGTCTCTGGTGAATCCTCTCACCTTTCCCCCAAACCTACACCTCTGCTTGCACCCCAATTCTGTGTAAAAAATTTTTTAAAAACCCACACTTAACAGAAAACTCTGAAGACATAGACATATTAGGAGGATAAAAACATAAAAGAAGAGCCCATACAAGAACAAAATTTGAAAGGTAAGTTAAAATAGAATTTAAGGGCCTCCCTAGTGGTGCAAGGGGTTAAGACTGCAGCACTATGAAGATATCTGCAGCCTCTGCAGCATGAGTTCAATCCCCAGCAAGGGAGAAGACCCACATGGCGCAGCAGACCTCTCCTGTCTCACCCACTGCTCCCCTTAGCAGTGTATTTCAGTCAGTCTGCCTGTTCTGTCCCCACTCTGTCTCTGGTGAATCCTCCCACCCCATGCACCTCCACCTGTACCCAAATTCTAGCATGCATAAATAAACAAATCTTTAAAATATATATATAATTCAATGATAAATTATAAAACAGAGCAATGACATAATAATCATTATGTTTGAACATATTTGTCTTTGAGGGAGGGGAGAAGTTAGGATTGAAATGGGACAAATGCTCACAAAGGTGTCTCTAGGGCCTGAAGTTGTTTGCCTTTTAGGAAGGGCCACCTTTTTAGACAGTTGATCTTTTTTAGTACCTTAAGATTAAAAAAGCCTATGTAAGAAAATACTAAAATGTCTAATTTACACAGAACCTGCTACCATCTTGTCAGACATCTGAGCACACAAAGGAACTGGAAGCCCAAGGACCTCCTGGGGGACAGCACCCATGGAGCTCACAAAAGCTGCTGTGATGTCCTTGGTCCAATCCCTAAGCCTGGGTGGCCCTGACCAGCATACAGCTGAGGAGAAGCCTCCCTCCACCCCCCAGCAGGCGCTGGACTTCTCCTTCAGGGTGAAGAGCAGGAGATCCTTCTCTGCTGGCCTATCAGGGCCCAAGTCTTCCTCAGCATGGGGAGGGAGGCTTAGCTCTCCCTGAGCACGGTGACAGGGATCTCCCCAGATGTGTGGGTGACACCCTTTCATCCACTAGTCCCCCTCAGGCTTTTCTGCTCTGAGGGAAGGTGGACTCAGGCTGGGTTGCAGTGAAGAACATCTCAGGCCCAAAGAAGGACAGGCTGAGCTCAGGTCCTGCTCCACCTCGGCACAGGAAGGCCGTGGCCACAAGGGGCCGACATTGGTCTGCTCCTGCTCCCAGATGGTGCCTGGGCTGAGCAACTACATGAGGGGAGAATGTTCTCCCTGAGCCTGGAGTGCCAAGTCAAAATTCTCCTGCCCAGCCCACTGGGTTCTCATCTGTGTCCTTATCCCACTGGGCAAAAAAGTTAATGAGCTTTCTACTCTCTCTTATACTGCCAGTTATGTAACAATGTTATGTAACTCCCGTAACATTTCATTAAATAAGATATAAAGATAAAATGACCAGTAATCAGCAAAGGCTTATAACAGGGTCACACCATCTAGGTTCCTCCTCCAAGTGGGGACACAGAGGAGCCACCAGCTCTCCTGGCTCCGGGAGTCACCTGCACGCGCGCAGGGCAGAGAAGGGACCAGAGAGACTATAGTGATGGTGCGAAATTAGCCCTTATCCGTTGTATGGCATTTCTCCGAATCTGTGGAATATCTCTGCATTTGGCTCTTGCCTCTTGTGCTGTACAGAAGCTTTTTATTTTGATGTCGGGCCAGCTGTGTAGTTTTTCCTTTATTCTCTTTGCCTCTGGGATGAGTCCTCAAACATGTTCCTGAGATGTATGTCATGGAGGGTTGTGCCGATGTTTTCTTCTCTGTATTTAAGGATTTCGGTTCTTTTCCCTACAATGAAGTTCTATTCCTCCTCCAAATGCCAATTATCACAGCACAACTACAAAAACAAGACTGAATGGCTACTGTGATCCTTTACCACACCAAAAAAACTGTCAGCACCCTTGAAATGAGACTTCTAACACTGAAAATGCTTTCTCTCCCAGCCACCCCTTTCTCTCTCTCTCTCCCTCTATCTCTTTCTTCTCCTCTCCCTAAAGGTAGAGAAGACAGAAAGCAATGCCTTTCTTCAAAGGGAAGATTCCTGGCTTACAGTTATTCACTCAGTCAAACTATCCATCAAGCACTTGATTGATACAAGCACGTGATTACACCCTAGGAAATGCGGGAGATGGACCTGAAACATTTGCTCCTAAAAAACTACTGAAGTATCATTTCCACCAAAGTGAGGGAGGGTATAAAAATAGAGACAGACACGCCACTGCATGCACTGCAGCAATTTTCCAAAAGCAAAGGTATAGAAGCCACAAGCTCTCTGTTTACGGAGAGACACCTGCATCATTCAAACATTCTCTATGCATGTGATGGGGTTCTACTCAGCTTTAAAAAGGAAGGAATGTTGTCCTTTGTTATCACAGGGGTGAAAGAGCACATTATGCTCAGAAAAGTAAGACAGGGACAGAGAGTCCAGCACTGCATGACTCCACCCTGTGAAGTGTGCGATAAGCAAACTCACAGAAGCAGGAAAGAGGATGGTAGTTAGAAAACATAGGTAACGAGCTCCTTGCCATCAGTCTCAGTAATGTCTTTGTAGATGCGTCCCCAAAGCAAGAGAAACAAAACGGAATATAACCATGACACTAGGTCAAACCAGAAAGCTCCTGCACAAAGAAATATTAAAATGAAAAGACAGGTGGGGCCTCCCTGGTGGCACAAGGGGTTAAGCACAGCACTGTGACGCTATCCCAGCCTCTGCAGCACGAGTTCAATCCCCAGCCAGCCAGGGAGCAACCCACATGGCGCAGCAGACCTCCCCTGTCTTGCCAGATGCTCCCCTCTGCAGTGTGTTTCAGTCAGTCTGCCCGTTCTGTTCCCCACTCTCTTTCTGGTGAGTCCTTTCATACACACACACCCCCAACCACTCTTATTGCTTGTACCCCAGTTCTTGTATGCATAAATAAATCTTTTTTTAAAATGAAGACAGGGCCTCCCTGGTGGAGCAGGGGCTAAAAAGTCTCAGTACTATCAAGCTGTCTCCTGCCCCTGGGGCATGTGTTTGAGCCCCAGCCAGGGAGGTGACCCACATGTCAAGGCAGACCTCTCTTATCTCTCCCGCTGCTCCTATCAGGGATGTATCTCAGTAGATCTGCCTGTTCTGTTTATCGTGAATTATCTCACTCCCCACATATCTGGCCTACACCACAGTTTTTGTATGCATACATAAATAAAAACAATCTTAAAAAAATAATAATATAAAATGGAAAGCAGCTGACTGCATGGAGAAGAAATTTGCAACCACATATAAGAAAAGGGCTAACAGCCAAAATACACAGTTTATAGATCAGAACAATAAACAATCCAATAAAAAGTGGACAGAGGTGATCACTCTGCAATACATATACTAAAAACAGGGATAATAAAAAATGGCAGAGGCCGCTCTCCTCGCAACATTGCCCACCTGTGACTCTGCAGCTGTTTCTTTTCACAAACCTGTCCCATTCAGGGCAGCTCTCCTGACCGCTCGTGTCTGTGCGAGTGTCCTCTCCTTCAACTTTTTTTTTAAGGGAATTTAATCTTATTTATTTATGCATACAAGAACTGGGGTGTAAGTCAGAGGTGCAGGGGTGAGAGGATTCACCAGAGACAGAGTAGGGAGCAGAACAGGTGGATGCCCTGAAATACACTGCTGAGGTAAACAGTGGGCAAGACAGGAGAGGTCTGCGGCGCCATGTGGATCAGCTCCCTGGCCTGGGGATTGAAACTCATGCTGCAATAGCTGGCTGAGTGCCTGCCAATAGCTTGATAGCGCTAAGAATATACCCCTGCGCAACCAGGGAGGCCCTTCCAAATTTCCCTATATAAGAAACTGGCCCTTTGGATATAAAAAAATAAGTAAAATACAAAATTGCTGTACCTCACTGTTGAAATGGCTACTATGACAATTTTATCTCATGTATTTTTTACCACAATAAAATTTTTTCACTTTATTAACCCCCATTAATTACTTAAATAACATTAATAAAGTATATTAGTATGAGCTTAGCATTTCTTAGGAGAGAAAAACATGTAAGGTATAGAAAACTGAAGACAGGGCCTCCCTGGTGGCACAAGGGGTTAAGAGGCAACCTATGAAGCTGTCCTCAGCTACCGCAGCTCGAGTTTGATCCCTGGCCAGGGAGATACCCACACGGCGCAGCAGACCTCTCCTGATCCACCCGCTGCTCACATTAGCAGTATATTTCAGTGGATTTGCCTGTTCTGTTCCCCACTCTGTCTTTGGTGAATCCTCTCACCCCCTGCACTTCTGGCCTGTACCCCTATTCTTGTATGCATAAATAAATCTTTAAAAAACCTAGAATGCACAATGGTGTGAATGACATCAACCCTGAGTAACAGCATGAAATATGTTGACACACACAAATCTGAGTAGATGTATCAACGAATTCTCTTTTCCCGTATCTTTGCTATGAACCTAGGTAAGGGGAACAGGACCAAATCCTCCTCTTCCTTCCAGGCAGGTCTTGCTGCCCACTGGGCGCCCCTTAAATGTTAGCTTTGTGGGTGGTGTCCCCCAACCCAGTGCTCTCATCATCAGTGTTTAACCTGGTAGGATCAGTGATTCCTGACCAAGAAGAGCGCCAACAGTCTGTGTGTCCCTGAAGTGAGGAACCACTGAGGCTTAGGTGGGAAACCCCTCGCCTCCCCATCTGTCTTGCAGAAGCCTCACAGGACTAGGGGGGAGATGCTGGGGCTGCGTGTGCTCATCCACATCCGTGTTCGCTTCTTCTCTCCTCAACTCAGTCCTCACATGCCAGAAGCCACTTCATCCCAGAAGCAGACGGGCCCCTGTTCTCCACGGTGAGGTCGGCACAGGGCAGGGGAAGGGACACCCCAAGAAACCTCCAAACCTGCCTGCTAAATGCCTTCTGCCTTCCACCTTATCCACACAAAACATGATCAGTACATGAGACCTGCCATGCAGAGAAACTTTAACACAATTAGTGTGTAACAGAGAGAAGAGAAAGAATGCTTTCCCAATCAAACACCCAGAATTACCCATGCCCCCGTGGCCCAAAGCAGGACTGCTGAAGCCCAAAATCTTGCCAATCTAAGATCCCTTCTGGTGTGGAATCACAGGAAAGGCCAGAAGCGGCCAGGCAAGACGGCAAGGAAAGGCCGAAAACCAAAACCCACATAATATAAAGGCTGCCCTCCTTAGCCTCCCCACGGCCTCTCACCCACGTTTCTGTCCAAGTGTCTCCTTCCACGTCCCCATCCCTGGTACAAGCCAAGACCAAGAAGCAAGTGCAGCTTCTTCATGCGTCTTTGCCCCTGTGCCTCACCCAAACCCCTTCATGATGCCCTTCATGCCTTCTCCCTGTCTTCTCTAACTTCTCCTGGGGACCCTTGGATTACCCTGTCACAAGGTCACCCCAATACACTATCCCTGCCTTCTCCGGAGATCAACTCTGCTCCCTCACGTGAGCCCCCACCATCAGGGCAGAGTCCCCCCAGGCTCAGCCCTGAGAACTGGCCCCAGACTCCCTATTCCAGCCTCTCCAGCTTCTCCTTTGTACTGAAGTCTGTCAGTGATCTGGCAGTACTGGGAGTGGGGAGCGGGAGCTGGGGATTTTTTAGTGCTGTATCTACACCTCCTCTCCCCACAACCTCATACTATCCCTTCCCAGACACATGAAATAATACACACACCAGATATGTATGTTTAGTTATAAAACTCTATAATATTGCACAAATAATGCAAGCATATAGGTATGCACACAAATACACATACATATATAGATGAAAAAACGGAAGTACCAAGAGCGAGACTGCTGGTAGAGGGGCGCAGGCAGTGAGTCCAGGCCCAATGTGCAGATGCTAAGAACCCCAGTTGAGTCCCTGGACTCAGGCACTGACAACAGAGGCTGAGGGCTCTGTGGCTCCATGCAGTGAAGGTCCGTTGGCGCCACCTGGTGTTGGCTTGAGTCTTGCACAATATCAGGGCCTGAGGAAAGAGACACCAGTAAATGCTCAGTTGGTAGCACATTACTGCTTTCTGTTCCCTCAGGAATTCCCCTAAATTGCTCTGGAATCACATTCTGCCTGTCTCTGAGGAAGATAACCCCCACTTTTTCTCCCTCTCACTCCACTTCACAACTTGCTGGTCTCTCCCACCCTCCATTCTGCCACCATCATCACCTGTCCCTGTCCCCAGCACCACCCCTGGTGAGAGCTTGAAAGGGCCAGACTGAAGGACAAGATCCAGGAGCAGAAACCCAATGCCCCCCCTCTCCAGCCCTGGCCTTCCCCTACTCAGTGCCAGGGTCCTTGAGAGAGGTCAGGCCCGGCCTCCAGGCCTGGGGGTGCTCACACAAAGGGGCTTTCTCCTCAGCTCCCAGCCTCCTCTCCTCACAGCCACCTGCACCCCAGGGCCACTGCCGCCTGCCCCCTCCTCAACCCCCACCACTCCCCCTCAGCTCAGCCTGCTCCTGCCCTAGCCCTGACCAGCAGCTCCTAACTGCATGGCCATCAGGATCTCAGGTGACATGCTCTGTGCCTGATGGGCCCTGGAGCACCCCGTGTTTCCCCAGGCCCTCTGATTCCTAGTGCCTGGAATTGAGCTCCACCCCATGCTGCTGCCTGGCTGAGGCTCCCAGGCCCTCCCTCCTGTCCAGGCACTGGCTCACAGTCTTAGGGGGTCTGCTTCTCAGTGCAGTGAGGAACCCCTCGAGACCCCTAGCCTGAGGCTCCTGAGTGAACTATTCACTTTATATGCATTGCAAGACCTGGCATTGGAGAAAATCCCGTAAGGTTAACCAAGTGCAGTCATAAGCATCTGCTTTGGACTTCAAAGTTTAAAATAGGAAATTTGGAAATTAGCTCATGACTTTCACATGCTTTTCCCATCCAAGTTTCAATGACAAAAGAAAAAATCTGGGCCTCCCTGGTGGCACTGGGTTAAAGACAGCGCTATCAAGCTAGTGCCAACCACTGCAGCACAAGTTCGATCCCTGGCCGGTCGGTCGGGGAGCAGCCCACATGGCGTAGCAGACCTCTCCCGACTTGCCTGCTGCTCCTTTCAGCAGTGTTTCTCAGTAGATCTGTCTGTGAGCACCCACTCCCTCTGGTGAATCCGTTCACCTCCCCACACCTCTGGCTTACACCCCAGTTCTTGTATGCATAAACATAAATCTTAAAAAAAAAAAAAAGCAACATCTGACCCAAGGTGAAGTGGTGTCAGGCAGATGAGGAGACCCCAGACCTGCCAAACTGAGCCCTTGCGTGGGATGGGGGGTGGGCACAGACAGGAAGGGATTGAAGGAGTCACCTCTCCTCCCAATTTCTCTCCAGTGTATAACCCCCAGTAGGTCAGAGGTGTCTTACTGCTTGTTCCCCCAGTCCAGGATCACCCAGGCCACCCCCAACATGCCCATAATTCCTCACACCCTCCCACCCCAAGCCTTGGGGAGCCTGAGAGCAGGACAAGCCTGAGGAGACTGTGTCAGGGGACACGGTCTCTGCTGCCCCCCTACCCCAGGAGGGAGGCCCGGCTGCAAACTCGGACCTGGCTCTGGGCAGGGCTAAGGGCATAGAGGGGGCCCCCAAAACTCACACTCCACAAGGACCCCACTTCCAGCTCTGTTACAGAGGCCAGCAAGCCTCTCCTAGCTGCAGAGTGGGAGACATGACACCCTGGTCACAGGCAGAAGAGCCCCTCCCTTGCCACCCATAGCCCCGTATCTCATCTGGATTCTTCCCAGCTGATGTCTTCCTGAGCCTAAAGTTATAAAGAAGGACAGCAGCGACAAGGACAGTGACACCAGCCAGCGACAGCTGGCCATGGACACTGATCTACCGGCTCATTTCCCAGAAAAGGTCTTATTTTAACCTGGGCACTCAGAGCCACAGGCCTGCCTCTCCACCCCATCCTGATCCCCGACTTTATAGGGTTGGGTCCCCGAAAGATCACCCCAGGCTCACCATAGGTCACAGCATGATCCTGCTGTGTTCCACGGAGCGGGTGACCCTCTGCTCCTCTCCTTGGGGAACCCTTGAGGTCACTCTGGCACAATAGGTCCCATTCTCATAAGACAGGACACCCCCAGACAGCTGGGTATCCAGGCTCACGGGCACATCATCCTGAAGCGGACCAGTGAGATATTCCAGGGAGAGAACCCAGGTGCCGAGCACATCATGTAGGCCACGCTCTCCGGGGCCCGGCTGCAGGTCCCATTCATGGTTGGGGGCACTGGAAGAAGCACAAGTCAGGGAGGCACAGGCCAAGCCCTGCTCCCCAGTAAGGGGACAGAGGGACCGAGGCTGCTCCTTCCACCTCTATCACTGAGCCCGGGGCCTATCCCAGGTGGTTCTGCACCCTGGGGCCCAGCTCCTCAGGCTGGTGGAGGATGGCTCAGGACCTACATGCTGATGCTGGAGGAGGGGAAGGTGAGGGGTGGGCTCCTGTATGAGGGAGGGTGGGGGGACCCAGAGGGACTGATAGGCATGAAGCTGATGTCCAGCCTGAGGGCGTGCCCTCCTTTCTGACCCTGCACTCCTGCTCAGTGGTCTACAGCTGGATGCCCTCATGTCTTCACCTAGGGCATACCAGCACAGGCACCTCATGACACCACACCCCTAAGATCATCCAGGTAGCCCATAGTACTGGAGGTCCCTTGCACAGAGCTGAGACGGGCTGGGGGTCAAGGGGGTAGCCAGGGTCTCACCTGTTTTATTTTTCTGACTTCTCTGCAGTTTTCCACAAAGGTCACCGGCACAAGGGCCCAGGATATTCTGTTTTCATTCCCATCTCTGTCCCAGGAGTTCTTGACTTCCATAGCCCAGGGAAGAACCGAGGCCTGGGGTGCTTCCCATTTATGGGTCATCTCATTATAGAAGAGGAAGGGTTCCCCATTATAGAAGAAGCGCCTGAAGGCCCTGGTGGTGTTGTCTTCCTGGATCTCACAGCCCCGAACCTCCTGGAGCCTAAGACAACAAATGCCCAGCGGTGACTCCCCCAGTCCCTGTGTTCCTCTGCACCCCCAAGTGAGAAAATCACACCATCCCCGGCCCCACCTCCCTCCCCTCTCCCTGTGCTGGCCGAATAGACGTTACCTTGTCCTGAAATCCACACACCCCCTTCTCACCCACCCCGGGAGTCCAGTGGAAAGAGACAAGTCCCACCGGCTGCCCTAACTGTCTGGGAGAGGCCCCCATGCTTGCCCCTCTCACCTCCATTCTGGCTCTGCTTTTCCCTGATATCCGCCAGCTTCCTCCAGAGGCCCTCCTGTCCTCTGCAAAGCCACTGGTCACTGTGTCCCCCGGCTCAGCCCCCAGGATGACTCGTGCCAGCAGGCCTGGTGTCTCCGGCCTGCTGTTCCCACTGTCATCACACGGGATGAGCCGATGGTA
>NW_023602073.1:43628388-43662430 GCF_014898055.3 Talpa occidentalis | reverse complement strand
CTGATGACAGCACTGGGGTGGGGGTTTGCACCACCCACAAACCTAACGTTTGAGGGGAGCCCAGTGGGCAGCAAGACCTGCATGGAAGGAGAGGAGGATGAAGGTCCTGTTTCCCCTTACCTCGGTTCACAGGGTGGACAGCAAGGAAATTGGAAAAGAGAATTCATGGATATAGATCTTTTCAGATTGTGTGTGTTGACATACTTTTTGTGTGTTTTTATTCAGGGTTGATGTCACTCAGCATTCAGGCATGCATTCTGATATTTTGCATTTCAGCTAGCAGCAAGTGTCTTTTGTACTCAGTTGTCATCGTAAACTTTATACTCATGCAACTTTTCGCTTTATTTGAATCAGTCACACAACTGTTTGTAATTAAGATGCAAATATTTGTGCAAGATTTCTCTTGAAATTGACACCCTTGTAGTCCTCTTCTCAGCTTGCCTTCCTCCAGGTAACTATTTTCAATATTTTTAGATGATTCTATTGGCTTTTTACTTTCATATACCTAAATTCCATGTCTTTAGTACTGCTGCTTGATTTTCTGGTTGTGGCATCCATCAGTGACGGATTGTAATGTTAATAGTAGAAATTTTCTTTTTCTTTTCTTCTTCCACTCCTTCATAGAGTGATTGCTTCCCATAGAGTGATTATATTTAGTGAGTCATTCAGTATTTTCCTTTCCATGACTAGTGCTCTCATATGTAAATATTAGTCCATGTAGCTGCTGCACAACTTTCTATTCTCCCTGGAGTTCATAATTGCCTTTGGTTTTTTCTGTCATTTTATATGTACTTTCATAGTTTGAATTTGGTATTTATTCTGCTGTATGACTTCTTTTTAAAGACTGATTTATTATTTATGTATACCAGAACTGGGGTACAAAGCACAGGTGGGGGGATTCACATAGTCAATGTGGGGAACAGAACAGGCAGACTTACTAAATACACTACCGAGGGGAGCAGCGGGCGAGACAGGAGAGGTCTACTGTGCCATGTGGGTTGTTCCCTGGCCGGGAATCAAAACTCCTTCAAGGCTGCAGACAGCTTCATACGTTGAGTTTTAACCCTTTGCACCACCAAGGAGGCCCCTCTATTGTATGACATTGAAGAAGTGAGGACACTGTAGGTATTTTACCCATTTTACCTTCATTCTTCCTGGACCCCTCTGACATGCGCCCATCTAGATTGGATTCTTTTATGCGCCCATCTGTAGAGACTCTGGTCCCTCCCTGGCCCTGCCCCTGGTCCTGTCCCAGACAGAGGCGTGGCTCCCTCTGTGTCCTCTCGGGAGAAGAAAACCTAGATAGAGTGACTCCATATAAGCCTTTGCTAATTACTTGTTATTTTATCTCTCTATGTTATTGAAAGTAATGTTAGGTTGGGTTCCAGTTTGCTGGCAGTATTAGTGAGATAGGAGCTCATTAACTTTTTTGCCCAGTGTGATAAGGAGCTGGGAACCCAGAGCGCTAGGCAGGAGGATTTTGACTTGGAGCTCCAGGCTCAGGGACAACATCCTCCAGGGAAGTGTCAGTCAGCCCAGGCAGCCTATGGGAACAGGCGCGGCCCAATATCGCCCCCTTGTGGCTACGGTCTTCCTGTGCCCAGGTCAAGCAGGACCTGAGCTCAGCCTGACCTTGATGTTCTTCGCTGTTCCCCAGGCCTGAGTCCACCTTCCCACAGAGCAGTAAAGCCTGAGGGGGACTATGTGGGATGGAAGGGTGTCAAACCTGGGGAGATCCCTGTCACCATGCTCAGGGGAGAGCTAAGCCTACCTTCCCATGCTGAGGGAGACTTGGACCCCTGATGGTCCTACAGAGAGGGAGCTCCTGCGCCTCACCCTGCAGGAGAAGCTGAGGGCCTGCTGGCGGTGAGGGAGGCTTCTCCTCAGCTGTGTGCTGGTCAGGGCTACCCAGGGTCAAAGACTGAACTGCGGACATCACCTCAGCTGTTGGAAGCTAGAGGCTCACCCAGGGGTGCTGTTTCCCCAGGGGGTCATTGGCTTCCAGTTCCTCCAAGTGCTCAGATGTCTGCAAGATGGTAGCAGATTTGTGTAAATCAGACATTTTAATATTTTCTTACTAGACATAGGCTTTTACAAAAATATTTATTTTTTGAAGATTTATATGTTTAGACAACAAGAACTCAGGTACAGCCAGAGGGGCGGGAGTTGAGTGGATTCAGCAGAGACGGAGTGAGGGGCAGAAGAGGCAGATCAACTGAAGTACACTGCAGTGAGTGAGACAGGAGAGGTCTGCTGCGACATGTGGGTTACCTCCCTGGCCTGAAGTGGATGGAACTCGTGCTGCAGTGGCTGCAGATAGCTTCATAGTGCTGCGACTTAACCCATAGTCCACCTGGGAGGCTCCAGATCTTAATTTCTTGTGAGTAACATCTAGGAATGTAAATGCTGGTTCTAGATTTCTAGTTTAGTAACTTTATGAAAAGACACAAAAACTCTGTTTCAATGTGGGTGTCTTATATGGTTGGGGACTGGAGGAGAATTCAGCTGTTCTGCACCCTTGCCAACCTTGACTGTTACTAATCTTTTCACTTTTAGCCATTCTGTTGGGAGCAGTGACTTCTCTCTGTGGTTCCACCTTGCAACACACCTTCATTCATCCCATGACTATTGATGTTGAGAATTTTTTTCATATACACATTGACCATTTATGGATCTTCCATTGTAAAATGCCTCTTTAAAATCTTTTTCTATTTTTTGCTGTTTGTTATTTGTCTTCTTATTATGACGTCTGGGAGGTGTGTATGTACTCTGGAGAGGAATCCTTTGTCAGATAAACGTATGACAAACATTCTGACAAAGAGCTGTCAGTCTGTCCCGGTCAAGGCCTTAACAAGCTCTGTGTCATCACCTGAGACGGAAACGTCTGTGTCATCTCTCTCCACCTCTCAGCAGCTTCCCCACATGCCAGCCTACTCTCTCCTCTTACCATTTTTTGCACCAACACTTGGATTTCCTTCACACATTTCACTACAAGCAGATCTACTGGAAGAAAGGAAAACTGAACAGAAAACTTGATGTGGCAGCACCAGGTTGATACTTGGCACATGTGATAGTGTTTGCTGCATGTAGGGACAGAGCAGACCCCAGACCGTGCTCAGGTGTGGTTCTGATGTGTGTGTTTCAGCCAACACTGCACAGGCAGGGGCTGCTGGGGAGGGTCTAGAATTTGGTGCTTCCCTGTATACTTTCCTAAATCCCTCCTTTCTCATGTTTCAGATTGTGTGATTTACTTCTTTTCTGTATACTGCAGTTATGTATTTTAATAGGCTTATATGTAATATCATATAAAGTCCCTTTCTTTAAAATCTCAAGAATTAAAAAATAAGTCATTCAATATTTGAAAAAAGTACAGATTTATAAAATGTGTAAATCCTGTCATGAAAACTCAACATTATCTATACACTTGGAATAAAATACAAACAGGATCCACCCCACATGTATGTAGTAGTCACTTAATTCACACCATGTGATGAAAAGCACATCATCATCATGTCATTCCACAGCTTGCTTTCCAGCTCAGGGTGTGTATGAGATGATCCTTGTTTGTACAGGCAGTTCATTGTTTTTCACTGCGGAACAGTATCCCATGTAGGATGGGCTAGGATTTATTTCCTTTCTCTTCGGTGACTTTTAGCTTGTTTCTATCATAGGCATTGCTGCAGTGAGTGTACTGGGGTCCCCCCTGTGAGCTCCTTTAGGGTGCCTGTACAGGAGTGGCATTACGTACATCTTGACACCGTGATGCTCCCTGATGCCAATGGAGGTGATAATTTCCTTACCTCCTTTGTTCCCTTAAAATCTTCGGGGACAATCTACAGGTCTGGTTTCCTTCCTGCCACACTGACTGCTCCTTCTTACTCTCCTTTTGCTCCAAATGTCCGTGGGGTTCGGGTCCCACCTGGGCTGCGTGCTCTGCTCTCACCACCTCTTCCAGGCTGCCGTTTCAGTCAGTGCCGGGATTTAAGATTGTCTCCTCCGAGCATGACAGAGGTGACAACACATACCTGTGTGTATTTTCATAGTTTGAAAAATAGCCGCACCAAGACAAATACTCAGATCCATTGCACTCTGGCCATTTCTTTCAAATTAAAAAATGCTCATACCTGGCAGCCCCAATTCTGGACTGTGTCTCCAAACACACTTGTCTATCTGCAAAAGAACTATATTCAAAAGTACACTGCAATAGTGTGTAAAAGCAAGAGAAAAAAAGAAGGGAAAAATGAAGAACCCAAATGTCTCTTAGTCAGGGACTGTTGTTTCAAAATCATTGCATCTATACAATGAAGTACAAAGAAAATTAAAAAAAAAAAGACATAGATAGTTGCTGGTAACTCTCATGGGTGGTCTCCATGGTACATGTTAAGGATAGGAGCGCCCGGTGCAGCAAAGCATGATGAGGGGCTAGACCTTGACAGGCAGGTAGGGACTGGGGCCCTGGGAGGTGTAGTAGGAGGGATAAGGGCTGGGACCCCTGGAGACCCGGGACCCCTGGGAGACATAACAGGAGAGAAAATAAGAAAAAAAGCCCACGAAACTGTCACCAGTTAATCTAGGTTAGGACATTGGCCAAAGCTGGGCCATCAGACACTGCACCATCACACAGCTCATGTCCTGACCCAAAACATGAGCTTTATTATTAAAACCCCAAAGTTTAGTTCACCATCTGCAACCTTTCCAAGACCCCTCTGGTGTGTGAGGGAGCTGCTTTTGCATTTTGTCTGTCCTTGCATAAATCTCAGGCCTGTGCCTGTTTCTTTAACCCTGTGCCTTTGCTGACCTGTGTCTTTTAATAAACCTCCTATGGCTTCTTACAGTTTTTTCTTTTCTTTCTTAAAGACTTATTTATTTATGCATACAAAAACTGGGGTGTAGGCCAGAGGTGGGGGTGAAGTGAGAGGATTCACCAGAGAGAGCTGGGAGCAGAACAGGCAGATCTACTGAAACACTGCTGAGGGGAGCAGCGGGTGAGACAGGAGAGGTCTGCTGTGCCATGTGGGTAGCTCCATGGCCAGGGATTGAACTCGTGCTGCAGTGGCTGTGGATAACTTCATAGGTTGTGTACTTTTTTTAAAAAGATTTATTTATTTATGCATACAAGAATTGGGGTACAGGACAGAGATGGGGGGGTTAGAGGATTCAACAGAGGCAGAGTGGGGAACAGAATAGATCTACCGAAATACACTACTGAGAGGAGAAGCAGGCGAGACAGGAGAGGTTGCTGCGCTATGTGGGATACCTCCCTGGCTGGGGATCAGACTCGTGCTGCGGTGGCTGCAGATAGCTTCATAGGTTGCCTCTTAACTCCTTGATCCACCGGGGAAACCCTCAGTATGCTCTCTTTTAACAGCATTACACATTTGTCTCTCATCATTAAAAAGTAACATGAGACAAGATAAATGAACAATTGCCATTTTGTTTAGTGAAGGAAATCAGCCAAATCCGGGTAATGGGAAAGCCCAAAGTCTAAGACATTTTGAGGGGAGGGACCCATTGCCTGCAGCGCCAGCAGCTGAGCGCACCCTCTAGTGTCCAGGTAGACACAGGTCCCAACAACAGAAAATTAATCACCTGGGTAGGTCTGGTATGGGGGCATTTGAATGAAGCCATTAGCCAAACTTCAGGCCCTCATATGCACCTGTTGTTTTATTCATATGTTTCCTCGTGCTTGTCACACTATGTTGCCCCATCTTTGCATGAGACACACCCGGAGCTCTGCAGGCCATATGAGTGGCCAAAAGCCAAGATGCAGTAGAACGAGGCCCAGAGGTGAATGTAGAGGGGTGGGGAGCGCCTGAAGGTGCAGGAGCAGCCTGTGGGCCTGCAGGCCGCCCAGGAGCTGTGGAATGCTCTGTCTGGATCACCCGCTCACCCTCCCCTGGCCCGGACTTGGAGTTGAGCCATTCCTAGGACCCCAAGGGAATCAAACACTGGCTCATTGGGGAGTAGGGTTTTGGTAAGCGACAGGTGTGGTCTGCCTTATCCTGCCCCCTCTCTCCCTCACAGCCCTCTGCTGATATTAGAAACCAAACCAGGAAGACTCAGGGTGGTGGGTCTCAAATGCTGCACTGGCACCACCAGGGAACGTGTTAGTCATGTAATTTCCAGACCCCAGCCCTGCCCTACTGGGTGAGAAACTCCAGGGTGGGGCCCAGGACTCCGTATTTTCACAAGCCCTTCAGCAGAATTTTTGTTTTTCAAATCAGTGCAAGCTCTCTCTCTCGCTCTCTCTCTCTCTCTCTCACTCTCTCTCTCTGTTCCTCTCTCTCTCTCTCTCTCTCTCTCTCTCTCTCTCTCTCGGGCATGTAGCATCTCTGATTCTGGGACACACTTTTTGTTAAGAGGCACCTGGCTTCTCAGTCAGCTCAGTCTGAGCCTTGGCCTAGCGCAGGCAAAGAAATTCACGTCTTGGATTCTGGCCACATTCTCCTGTCCTGGGTGCCCATCGGCACCTACTTCTGTGAGCCTATAGTGGACTCGGAGACCTGATCGTAAAGTACGAACCAGACAGGGGACTGCTATGAGCAAGAAGCAGTGATTCTCTATTTTTCTCAGCATGGTTATATTGGAATAGGAACAGAGACATCTACGTTTTTTCATAAGTCAGAAAAAAACAAAACAACCTTGCCTCGCTTGCCGTGTGCGTGAGCTCGTACACACATACCGCATATGTGAAGCCTTGAGCTGTGAGGCCTTAAGCTTATGGGACATGTCTGCCCCAGTGGGCCTCTGTTGCTAGGTAACGACCGAGGAGACTTCCAAGGACAAAGCATGTTTTTGGGGGCGTCCCTCCTGAGAGGTTTTCTACCCTGATGTACGTGAGTTTTCTCAAACGTTTCGGTCAGCCCTTCCCTTGCCGTCCTCAGGTCACCTCTTGATCATCCTCATGCAACAACTTCTACCTCAGAATGTAGCCCCAATGTTGTCTCTGTCATGAGGGTTTGGTGGCTTTTTGGTCAGCACGGATGGTCTCTCTGTAAGTCCATACACAGCCCACAAAGCCTGGAGTGCGCCCACTTCACCTGTGATCACATCCTTCGGCATCTGTGCCTGACTCAGGCCCTGCCCTCCACGAGGGTGAGGAGATATGGGTCCATCAGCCCCAGACCCGAGTATAGACTTGGTAGGTTCAGGGTCTTAGGAGAAGAACTACAGGTAGCTTGGGAATGCGAGGGCCATTCTTAGGGCTCACTGACCCGCCCGGCTGTGACTCACAGGGGTTACATTGGCCCTCTGCTGTGCTGGGTGTGTGTGGCCCGTGGTCCAAATCTGAGAGGCTCTGGTTGCTGCTTTGGAGATTTTGCGGGGGGGGGGGGGCAGTAAAAATCCCAGGTGGGCTTCCCAGAGGTGGAGTGTCCTTTAAGTGTCAAGGCCAACATTTTCAGAGAATCCAGGCCAGGCACTCAACTCAGAATCCCAGGGACTGCCTCTCAGGGTGTGAAACTGAAAGAATGTACCCCACTCTCTCAGGGGTGGTGTGGTCACAATTAGATGATAATCAGTAATCTATAGGTGGATGATTTTCTTAGCGCTGCCTTTATTGCTCAGCTGATTCCTACAAGAATGACGATTAAGAAGAATTCATTTCTTGGCCTCCCTGGTAGCACAGGGGTTAGACACAGTGCTATCTATCACCAGCCCCTGTGGCATGAATTTGATCCCTGGGCCGGGAGCTGGCCCACATGGCACAACAGACCTTTCCTGTGTAGCCCACTGCTCCCCTCAGTAGTGTATTTCCCTTGATCTGCCTGTTCTGTTCCCTGCTGTCTCTGGTAAATCCTCTCACCCCCCGCACCTCTGGCCTTCACCCCAGTTCTTGTATGCACAAGTACATAGATCTTAAAAAAAAAATTTTCATTTTTTCTCCTAGAAAGAGAGTAAAAGCTGCTCAATCTCAGACAATTCTAGACTGTATAGAAGCAGAAAGCTGGAGCCTGTAGCAGCATCTCCATAAAGGCGGAGGCACCATGTTCCCTGCCCCAACATGTGCAGCCGCTTTTGGACTGGCCACTGGGAACCCGGGGGGAGCAGAACCCCCATGTGAGGCTCTACTGCAGGGCAGGCAGTTGAGCTGGGAGGAAGATGAGGAAGAAGAGACTGCTCTTGTCCTGCTGCAGTTGGAAATGACACGAGAGTGAGACATGTGAGGAGGACACTGGCAGCCCTCGTCTTCACGTGGCATCTCCTTTTGTCTCAACTTTCTGGGACCAAGCACTTTGGCTTGGCTTCCCTGCCAGAAGTTGTGGCAAGATTTCAGGCCTTGGTGGCCCCACTTTGGTTTGACCCAGTTTGAGCATTTACCATTGAGAGGAGTGATCATTTAGGGTGTTTTATTAGGAAACTCTTCTCCATTCTTCTCTGTTTATGACACTAATTCTATTAAAGTTCTTTTACACTAAAAGTCTCTTTTGCCTTTGTGAGCATGGATGGCTGAACCCTTTAGAGAGTATAAGTCTGGGGTCCCGGGGTGCCCCTCTGTCACAAGTAAAAACCCACCTGTTGTCTCCAGAGGCGACTGTGGGGGAACCCTTTGATGGGTTCGGAGGCTCTTGACCTTGTGATGGGGCCCCTGCAGCTGTGCTTCGCAGCCCTGGTCCCTATGGTATGTTCTATGGCCGCGAGTCTATGTGGTCTACACAGCTAAGGACACAGTGAAGTCTTTTGAATCCTCTTTTGAAAATGTTAGGATTAGCAATAAACAACCTTATGGAATATCCCACTTTTGTTAAACACACTTTTTTTTTTTTTTTTTTTGGTAAGGCCACCATTTTATTTTATAAATGCATTTATTTATTTTCTTACACCTTTGTTAACTTTTCTACAGTATTTGATTTCTCAGCTCAGGTCTAGTCCCTGTGGTTCTCCCACAGTAGCCCCTGATCCATCTCCACAGTCCTTTGTGCTCTTCCCTCTCCTGTTTTGACCCAACTCCCTGCACTTCCCTACTGCAGCCTCAGATCTATGGTCAGCTCGCAAGTTTTGTCTTTTCCTGACCCTTTTTCCTGACAGTATCTCTATATTCCACGTTAACGAAACCATCTGGTATCATTTGCCTTCTGACTTATTTCACTGAGCATGCTCCCTTCCAGCTCCATCCATATTGCCGTAAATGGCATGAGTTTTATCTTTTTTGATCACTGAGTAGTATTCTGTTGTATTTATAGACCACATCCTATGGATCCATTCATCTGTTTTGGGGCATTTGGGTTGTTTTCCATATCTTAGCTATTGTAAATAGTACCTCAATAAACATAGGGGTGCAAGTTTTCTTTGGAATCAGTGTTTTTGTTCTCTGGGAGAATTTCTAGGAATGGAATCGCTGGATCATTGGTAGATCCACTCTTTAAATACTGCTTTTAGGGCTTCCCTGGTAGCCCAGGGTTTAAACTCTCACTGCTCACAAGCTATTGCCAGTCACTGCAGCATGAGTTTGATACCCACCCAGGGAGCTACAAACATGGCGCAGCAGAACTTTCCTGTCTCACCCACTGCTCCCCTCAGCAGTGTATTTCAGCAATCTGCCTTTTCTGATCCCTACTTTGTCTCTGGTGAATCCTCTCACTCCCCATACCTCTGGCCTACACCCTAGTTTTTGTGTGCATAAATCAATAAAATAAATCTTAAAAAAAAAAAACACTGATTTTACCAGCCATATTTTTTAACAAGCATATAACTATCTTCTGTATCTTCTTTATCATTATATTCAATGAGTAATTAATATCCTTTTGTCTAAGTATCCTTCCATATTTTGTTTTAAAACATACATTTCTTGAATAGAAATTACTAGAACATTTTGAACATTACTTGAACTTTTTTTAAAGATTTATTCATTTATGCATACAAGAACTTGGCTATAAGATAAAGGTACAGAACAAGCAGACTGACTGAAATATACTGCTGAGGCGAGCAGCAGGCGAGACAGGAGAGGTCTGCTGCGCCATGTGGGTCACCTCCCTGGCTGGGCAGAGACCTGAGCTGTGAGGACAGTCATGTGGGGCCCAGGAAAGGCTGCAGGGTGGGTCCCTGAGACAACCCTGGCACAGATGTTGGTGTGAGTGGAGACACGATTGAGCCCAGTTGACAATGGTGGGGGAGGCTGGAGTCAGAGGGGCCCCATCAGAAGTGCTCCTCTCTAGGAGCTAGCTGGGCTCAGGAAGGGAGAGCTGGTGAGTTCTCTGGGATACAGGAAGGATATGTTCTTTTTTTTTTTTTTTAAAGATTTATTTATTTATTTATACAAGCATTGGATACAGTCAGAAGCGCGGGAAGGTGAGAGAATTCATCAGAGCAAGAGCGGGGAACAGAACAGAACAGGCAGACTGATGAAACACACTGCTGAGGGGAGCAGCGGGTGCGGCAGGAGAGGTCTGCGCACCATGTCGCACCCTTGCCAGCAGCCAGGGATCAAACTGGCGCTGCAGAAGCTGTGGGCAGCTTCGCAGACCAGTGCTCAACCGCTGCACCACCAGGGAGGCCCAGGAAGGATATGTTCTTATTCACAATGCAAAGGTCACTTGTGTGAGATTGCCCAAGTGCAGCTGGATGTGAAGGGCAGCAGGGAGTCGGGGCAAAGACCTACCTTCCTGGCTGCAGCAGACACCCTAGGATGGAGCAGTAGAGATGAGGGATGTGAGTGGATTCAGGGTTGGCCCATGTTTAATGGTGTTGGCAGTGACCCAATACAGAACCACACATTTCTATACTTGTATTAATCTACAGTGACTTGAGGTAACTGACCACATACATGACATAATCCATAGAGACAAATTATTTAAAAATCAACACAAGGAAAACACAGCTTTTCAAAATGCTTAGACTGGGGTGAAGCTGTTACAGGGCAGCCCCTGATATAAAATGGGTTGCCTGACTGTGGGTCTTCACCTGCATGCTTAAAGGGTCTTAACTGCAGGTACACACTAAAGGTTAACAAGGGTTTATTTACAAGGGAAAGGGAAATGAGGAAATGTACAACTCAGGGAAAAAGAGGGAGATTAATTCTTAAATGTTTCCTACCTGTTCAGCCGACCTGGAATCCCAAATGACCCACCCAAACCAAAGCTGCCTCACCAGCAGCACAAGCCAAGTGACTGAGACCCCACTAACATGGCTGGTTTAAAATACCCAAAGAGAAAATGGCTGCTTAACTCCGCCCTTAGGTCCTCGCAACTTCTCTTTGGGGATCATGGGATTTGTAGTTCCCAGTGTCTTGATGGAGTCGGGGTGGCATCCACAAAGCCTGTATGGAATTTGCCCAGGACATCCTTTCCCCCTAACAAAGCTAGGCAAGTAGGAAATCTGAAACATTTGTGAAAACGAGAGTTTACTGTTTACCCAGCCATGGATGTTATTGCTTTAAAATCTCTTATGGGGGCCTCCCTTCCTGGTGGTGCAGGTGGTTGAGCCAGGGCTGTGAAGCTGTCCGCAGCCTCTGCAGTGCCGGTTCAATCCCTTCTGTCCATGGAGCAACCCATATGGAGCAGCAGACCTCTCCTGTCTCACCCGCTGCTCCCCTCAGCAGTGTATTTCAGTCAGTCTGCCTGTTCTGTTCCCCGCTCTGTCTCTGGTGAATTCTCTCACCCTCCTGCACATCTGGCCTGTACCCCGGTTCTTGTATAAATAAAATAAATCTTTAAAAAAAGTCATTGTTATGAGGCTACCCAATATTTAAAATAAATAAATAAATAAATAAAATAAAATCTCTTATGATTCTTGAGCCAGAAAGTGGGGTGATGACTCAGGTCACCTTGTTTCTTGCCTTAGAGTTTAGATTATACAATTAGCGTCAAAGCAAATTACGAGTTAGTGTTCAAAGGCGGAGTCAACATCTGCATCATCAGTGATTAAGTGAGGGACCCAAGGAGATTCCACATTTCCCCCTGGAGGTGGCATCACTGTGCTGCTGGGCGAGAGGGTGTCTCTGGCCTAATGGAGTGGTTCTTTCTACCTTCAGCCCCTTCAGTCTACAGCCAATGCAGTGATATCATCTGAGCTAGGATTGTGGTTTTCTGATATTAGTTGTATTTGAGCCATCACATGGGTAACAATGGGACATAGGGTTTTGTTACACTGATATTCTGTGACGGAATCCGACATCCACCTGGTGGCTCTGCTGTTCCTGCCTGGTCCCGGGAGGAAAGGGACTTGTCCTGACAACTGTGCTGTATCCCTTTGTGTAGGAGTGATGAGTAGATGTGGGGTCAGTGGCTCCCCAATCTCACCCTCCTCTCCAAAGCAGCCCTAAATTTGGGGGGTGGGCAGTGATCTCCATGACTACTCACCAGATATCACTGTCCCATCTCTTGACATTAAGCCACTTGTTCACGTAACACCAACTGTTGCCTGTGGTGCCAAGGTGAGTATGGGGGAGGGGCAGGATGGGGCTGGGGTCTAATGTGGGAGCCATGGTGTAAGGTGGCAGGATGGCCACAGGATAGGTTTTCTATGACCTGAGCAGACGGGGTAAAGGAGGAGTCCTGGAGCCCTCGGTGGCTTTTGCAGGCCTTTATTGGGATTTACCAGGCACGTGGCAGGCAGGGGTGCCAGCGAGTCTTCACTCTGGGCTCTCCGGTGTTCTCTGGTTGTCTCTTTCTCTGCTCCTCTTGTGGTTCTGGGTTTGCTTCTGATTCTCTGCTTCTCTCTCTGGCCTCTCTTCTGCTCTCTACTGCTTCTCTTGCAGACTATCTCAATACTCCTCCCATGGCCCATAGAAGTAAATGACACAACAATGTAACAACTGCAGGTGCCCCATCAGGCAGGGCAATCCTAATGGTGGAAGGGCAGAAAAGCCTGAAAATCATTTACCAAACCATTTACCCTACACATGGGTGGCCTGCAGGGGTTCTCTGTCATCTTTGACTTGTTTCCTGAAACTTGCAGGAAATCATACTCAACAAAATGTCTTTGAAGACGGCCAGGAAATTCGGGGGCAGGTTGGTGAGGGAAAAGGATGCAGAAGTGGAGTAAAGGTGTGGGCTGGCAGCAGGTGGAGGGCATCCAGGACCAGGGGGGCTTGATGGAGGGAGCCCTGCCTCACTCCGGGTAGTCCCCAGTCCCTGGAGGAATGGGGAGAGTGGCAGGATCCCCTGAAGCCAAAGTCTGGCTCAAAACCAGAATTGTCTCTTGGTTTTAATTTTCAGATTGTAGGGGCAGGATGGCCACTGAGCAGGTTTCCTATGATTCGAGCAGACCAGACGGGTAAAGGAGAGTCCAGGAGACCTCGGTGGCTTTCTCAGGCTTTTAATGAGCTTTTACATGTAGAGCAGAAACCAGGTACACAGGCAGGCAGGGGTGCCAGGAGGCCAGCAGGCCTCCAAGCCCGGGCAAGGCTTCACTCTGGGGTCCTTTCTCCCCTTTTCTCTCCTGCTTCTCTCTCCTACTTCTCTTGGAAAGTATCTCAATACTGCTGCTATGGCCCACAGAAGTAAACACGGTAACTTACAACGCTGTAACAACTGCAGGTGCCTCATCAAAGGGCAGAAAAGCCTAAAAATCATTTACCCTACACAGAGGAATCTGGCAAACGCATCAGAGTGGAAGATGAGAAGTCCACTTCCAAGCATGTGTTTTACAGTTTCCTCCCAGTGTGGTGTCAGCAGTGGTACCTGCCAGGAGCATCCCAGGTTATGGCCTCAGGCCTGCCCAGGCCCATGCTGCCCACTACAAAGAAGAGTGTGGGGGGTATAGCATAAATGATTTTCAGGCTTTTCTTCACTCCCACCATTAGGATTGCCCTGCCTGATGGGGCATCTGCAGTTGTTACATTGTTGCAAGGTGACTTGTTTACTTCTTTGGGCCATGGGAGGAGTATTGAGATAGTCACCAAAAACAATGAAAGCCTGAAGACAGAGACAGAAGCCCAGAGTGAAGACTAGCTGGGGGCCTGGAGGTCTCTGTCCCCGGCCCCCTCCCCCTAGCATGCCTGTTGCTGCTCTACATGTAAAGGCGCAATAAAGCCAGATAAAGCCACCAAGGGCTCCAGGACTCCCCTTTACCAGGTCCGCCGAATCATAGATAACCTGCTCTGTGCCCATCCTGGCACTACAGGGGGCTTCGGGCCTTCTTATTTCCTTCTTCCTTTCTGGGCCCTTTTTGTGTTTCCTCTGCTCCCTGCTGCTGCCCCAACCTTCACTGGAGCAGAGAAAACACAGCTTCCACTTTGGCCTGGAGGCCCCTTTGAGCCTCAGACTGAGGAGTGCAGTTTCTCTGTGCTCCACATGAGGGAGCTTTGCCCAGATGGGCTGGAGGGTCTCACAGACACTGCCATTGCCCAAACATTCTGGAAACTTCCTTACATCAGAAAGTCAGTATCATTCTTCAGGCTTGCTCTGAAATCCTTCAAGCTTTTGCAAGGGCAAATTGATCCTCAAGGAACACGATTTGGCCTGACTGTCTATAAGCCAAGGACAATGTCACAACTCAGGTCTGAAGTTGGTCTGAGTATAAGCCAGGCACTGTTCTGCCTGCTCACAACTCATTCTTTCCATTATACCTGCTCTTCTATAAACATTTGATTACATGTCTGTCTAAAGCACCCAAGAAAGATTCAATGCTATTAAAATGTGAAGAATTATCTTCAAAGAGAAAGGGTCTGGTATTGAATTTTAGTGAACATTTTGGTTTTTAAACACCTGTTGGAGTTTAGGGCACTAGCTTCATATTTTTCACCAAAAATGGTCTCTCCCTCACTCCCTCCCCATGAAATCCAAATTTACATTAAGAGATATAATACCACATTTCACACAAAGTGTAAGTCACCAAGTTATCATCCCTGGAGATAGCACTGTCAAAATGTTATGAATTTTCTTCCAAGTTTTCTTCTTTAAATATGTATTGTGAGACTTTCTGATGCAAGGGGTTAAGTCATAAAATTATGATGCTGTTGGCAGCTATTGTAGCATAAGTTCTATCCCTGGCCAAAGGGCTAGGCCACATGGAGCAGCAAACCTATCTTGCCTGCTGTTCCCCTGAGCAGTGTATTTCAGTAGATGTGCCCATTCTGCCTCCCACTCTGTCTCTGGTGAATCCTCTCACCCTCCCGCACCTCTGGCTTTTTACCCTGGTTCTTGAATAAATAAATATTTAAAAAAATACATATTGTGTAAGTGGCATTATAACTGCCCATCAAGGGACTCCCTGGTGGCACAGTGGTTGAGCGCTGGGCTGCGAAGCTGCTCGCAGATTCTACAGCTCTGGTTCGATCCCTGGCAGGCTGGCGAAGGTCCCACATGGAGCAACAGACCTCTCCTGCCCTGCCCCCTGCTCCCCTCAGTAGTATTTCCAGTCTGCCTGTTCTGCTCCCAGCTCTGGCTCTGGTGAATTCTCTCACCCACCCGTGCTTCTGACTGTACCCAGTGCTTGTATAAATAAATAAGTAAATAAATAAATCTTAAAAAAAAAACAACTGAACATCAAATGCTCTTTAGCTCTTGGGAAAACTTAAAAGGACAGGCACATCTTTTCATAGCAATACGGTAAGGTCTGTCTTATTCCTAGTAATGGGTGCAGTTTTTTAAAAAAAGATTTATTTATTTTATGCATACAAGAACTTGAGTACATGCCAGTGGTGTGTGTGTGGGGGGGGGGGGCGGTGAGAGGATTCACCAAAGACAGAAGTGGGGAACAGAACAAGCAGACTGAGGAAACACACTGCTGAGGGGAGTAGCAGGAAAGACAGGAGAGGTCTGCTGTGCCATGTGGGTAGCTCCCTGGTTGGGGCTGCACAGTTTTAATCACTGGGATTTTTGGGGTGACCATGTTGAACATCTTCATTGGGGTACTGATGACATGGTTATGTTTAACTGCTAAAACTCAGCCAGCCGTGCACTTCAGAGATACATTATATTTCATGTAAAATGTACTCTAATAAAGTTGGTTTTCAAATATTATCCACGCTGAAATGTGTGCTTTGGTTACAAAAAAAAAAACAACAACCCAGCCCATGTTGTTCTTGTTCCTAAGAGGCAGACATGTGAACGGTAAACATCTCTTTACCTTTCATGAGCTCATGTTTGGCTGTACCGATAGCAAACTGTGTATTTCTGTTTTCAGAGGATCAAGGCAGGAGGCCTGGAAATGTAAGCTAGAACACTGAGCGGGGGAGAGGGGAAGGAAAGGTCAGCAACGATATTACATTGCATCTGATAAAACATTATTTACCTCAACAAATTTAAATAAAATATCTCGTTGATGGGAATTAAATATACTTTAAAAAACCACAGATTTATGAATAAGTAACATTTAATTCCCCTTTATAGTTTTCCTCTCGTGTCTCCTATCCTCCACACTCCCTCCCCTGCCCTCCCCCACCCGCGCTCCCCTCCCCCCTCCCCCCTGCACGCGCGAGCCCGCGGCAGCTCTGGTGCGCGCACCTGGACGGTCAGGCGGGGACACGGCCCCGCGCTCGCCCCGCCGCCGAGAGGAGGAGACCCCGGGGGCGGTCCCCGGATCTGCCCGTCGTTGTCCTTTCGGGCGGCGGAGCCCCTCCAGGGGCGGCCCGGGCGGCGGGGGTCCGGGGAGGGTTTTGGGGGCACGTGGGCAGCGAGCACCGTTCCCTCGTGCGGGCCCGGAATCTGCCCGAAAGAGGCGCCCCCAGGACCCCCTCCAGGCCCCCAGGACCCCGGCCCGGGCTGCGCAGTGTCGCGCCTGGCGGGAGGGACAGCCCCGCGGTTTGCGGACCAGACACCCGAGGGCCGCGCGCCCCTCCCCGCCCGGCTCCAAGCGCCTCCCTCTGCTTTTATGTAAAAAAATAACTGGTTTCCTTCCGCGGCGATTGGGGGCGGGCGCTCCCCAGCCCTCGGTGCAATCGTGGCTCCGCGCCCTCCGCTCTCCAAACCCCGCCCCGGTGCATTAGGTTCCTGCGCAGTTGGTCCTTTTCTAAAACTGAAACCACCCCGGTTGCCATGAGGTCCTCACGGGGAGGAAGAGCCCCCAAGCTCGTGACTCCAGGAGCCCAGAGGTGAGCGGGGGAGAAAAAGGCGTCCAGAGGGCAGCCCAGAGGGGCCTGGAGGCAGGTGGGGGGAGGGGGGGTCGTTTGTAAGAAAACCTCTGAGGCCTCGCGGGGGAGGGGAGCCCCAGCTCGATCCCGGGGAGCGCCCCCAATCCAGAGCCCTAGACCCTCAGGGCCTCCCCCACCCTCCCAGGAGGAGTAGGATTTGCTTTCTCTCGTAAGCAGCCATCTGTGACACGCTGGGCCACACACCTAACAATATTATTGGTGCTGATGTGGTTTTTGGAGTCAGGGGGTTTGGAGTGCGGGGTCCTGGGGTTCACTCTGGGAAAGGTGTCACCAGAGCTCCCGTTTCAGCGGCCCGGGGCGAGTGTCCCAGGTGAGTTTCTCCACGAGACAGACACGGTAGTGATATTTAAAGGGCAGGTTATTAGGGAAAGGGACAGAGGAATAAAGGACACGTGCATGGACACAAGCGGGCGGGAAGAGCTGCCCCAGAAGGGACAGGTTTGCTGAGAGAGGCCTGCCTGGTTGCAGAGGGGTGATCTTGACAGGACACAGGCAGGCAGGAGGCTGCTGCCCTGCGGAGGGAGAGAGTGGGTGAAAACAGACACCTGCATTGTCACCGGTGGGCAGTGGGAGTGTGGAGGGTAAGGTAAAAAGTATCAGGGTTTTCTGCCCTCGCACCATGGGGCTTAATGGTGGATCCCTGTGGCACCTGGAGTAGGGTGTGGGCATATGCAGATGGGATTCACCTGGGCTAAGACTGCGTTTATAAGGGTAGCGTCACGGAGGCGCCAGCAGAAGCAGAGAAGCATAAGGAATAGTAGAGCAGAGAGCAGAACCAGGAGAGGAGCAGAAAACAAGGCCAGGAGAAAATGATGGAGAGCCCAGATAGAGTGAAGACTTGCTGGGGGCTGGGAGGCCGGCCTGCCCGCCTCCCGGCCCCCCAGCACACCTGCCTGCCTTGTAACTGGTGAATCCCAATAAAAGCCTGAAAACCCACTCAGGTCTCCAGGACTCTCCCTCCTTTACCCTGTCTGCACTGCCCATTCCTGCCCCCTACAGATTGCTGCCCCAAGTCTGTGCAGAGACAATACTGATGTAGTCCTTTCTCTTTGGGAGGGCTCACTCCTCCATGGAGTGGCCTGTTTGTTGCTGATTTTGGATAACTAGGCAAGTCTAGAAAGGGACCAGAGAGTCCAGAATGGGCCCATCTCCAGTATTACCATTTTGTAAATATTTTTTTAATTTTATTTTTGCATAGAAGAACTAGGGTGTAGGTCAGAGGTGCGGAAGGTTAGACTATGGACCGGAGACAGAGTGGGCTGCAGAAGAGGTGGATCTACTGAAATGCACTGCTGAGGGGAGCAGGGGGCCAGACAGGAGAGGTCTGCTGAGCCATGTGGGTCAGCTTTCTGGGGGGAGGGGATCAACTCAGGCCCTTGATAGCGTTGAGACTTAAACCCTAGGCCACCAGGGAGAGTTTTAAATTATTACAAGTCTTTTTGGCATTGAGTGTAAGCAGAATGAGAGTTTCCTGGTGCTGCCATCCCTAGGAAATCCTGAAAAGGGGGTGTACACGAGTCACCTTTGGAGGTTAGCAGGGCTGGGCTCCCTCTCCCTCTCTACTGCCTCTGTCCTTGTTATGGCAGTTTTCTTGGAGAAGCCAGACTGTACTCAGAGGTGGGGGAGAGAGATTGATTTATTCATCATGATGGAAGACACGAATAGGAAAAAAAAAAACTGGAAAGGAAGCACCAAGAGACCAGAAACCTGCTCACACAAGGAGGTGGGGGTAGAAGAGAGGAGCATAGCCATTGACACAGCTATGGAAACCGAGATCCTTATAGGCAACACAGTTACAGAAATTAAAATCCTTAGGGGCTCCTTGGACACCCAGATTACAAAGCATAACATCCAAGCAGCCATCCTAATGCGCATCCAGAGGGAAAGATATGGAAATTGAACCCACTGTAGACTCTTGGTCCCTTTCATATTCTGCATAGTTCTCCAAAATCAGCAGCTAAGGGAAGGCTCACAAGGGGTGAGCCCCTCCCAAACAGAAGACTATCAGTGCAGGCTCTGCACTGCCTTGGAGCAGCACTCCCTCTGCCCACCTGTGACTCTGCAGGTGCTTCTTTCACCACCTCTCCTCTGCAGGGCAGCAGCCTCCTGCCTGCCTGTAACCTGTGCCACGCTGGGGCTTCTCACTGACCTCCCTCAGTGGAGGCCGCTCTCCTCAAGGCCGCCTGCCTGCGACCACGCAGGCCTCTTAGCAGCTTTTCCTGCCCACTTGCGTGTAAGCAAGTTGACTTTATTCTTCTGTCCCTTTCCCTAATAAGCCTGTTTTTTAAGTATAACTAACGTCTCTGTCTCCTGGAGAAACTTGCCGCGTGTGGCTGAAACGGGAGCTCTGGTGACACCTTTCCCAGAGTGAACCCAAGGACCCTGCACTCCAAACCCCCTGACTCCAAACACGACAACAGTCACACTGAGGGGTCAGCGGCCAGCACCAATGAAGCCCCCTCCCTCCACCTTCAGGTCTCCCCTTAATCCCTTTGCTCTCCGTGGGGCTGGGGGGGAACACTTTCCCTCCATCTCCTGCACTCTTAGCTTACACCCCTGTGATGAAAGACGGTCACTAGGAAAGCAGGGAGGCTCAAATCACTACCCAGGGCTTCTGACACCCACCTGCACGCGGGCACTGCCCAGGGAGTTGGAAGGGGGAGGGAGAGGAGGAGGAGATCAGAATGGCTGTGGGGCTTTGGCGGCTTAGAGAGTTTGGAGCCTGAGGGATTCAGCTTTGGAAGTTGCTTCCCAGACGCCCCGAGGCAGAGATCTGCATTGTTCCCGCACTTCTAGTCTTTGGTGACTTTGCCTGTGACCTGGTGCAGGCCAGGAGGGTGTGCGGGGAGAAAAGGAGAGGAGGAGGGAGAAGGAGAGGCTCCTTGGAGTCTCCTCAGGAGCTGGGGGAGGCCTTGCTCTGTGGAGGGAGCAGGGGCAGTGACCTGGGTGCTGCTGGGGTTGGGCCCCTCCCAGCTGCTCAGAGCCGCTTCCTGGGACTTTGGGATCCTAAATTTAGGCTCTTGTAGCTTTGTCCATTTTTTCTCCCCTGCACAGGCCTCCGGACCCTGGGTCCACTTATTTGCTTTCCTCCCTCCACCTTTTTTTCCCCCCTTTCCTTGGGGGGGGGGCTGCAGGTGGGGCAGGAAATGCTGGGAAAACAATTGAGAGGCAGCCCGGGGGCTGGTTCCGAGGGCTGGTCGTGGGCGGTCCTGCCCTCGCGGGCTCCGCCCGGTCTTCAGTGTGTGTCTGTCATTCTTTGGTTTCTTGTCTTCGGTCTAGTCTTATCTGTCTTCGATTTTTGTCTGTCAATTCCGGGCCCCCTGGGCGAGTGTCCTGTGGGGTGTGTCCTCCGGGCTCTCCCGGCCCCTGTGCTGCTCATTGGGCCGCTGTGGCCGCCGGCGCCTCTGGTTGGTGGCGCTGCTGGTGGGCGGAGCAGTGGCTCCTTCTTGGAGAACAACAGTGTTTCGGGCGGCCATGTTTCTGGCTGCTGGCACTTTCTTCGAGCTGCGCTGATTGTCCGGGTGGGCGCGCTTCTGGCTGCCGGCGATTGCGGGGGGCGGAGCACTGGCTCCTGCTCCTTGCGGACCGTGCAGTGTCTCAGGCTGTGGAGTCTTTGCTTCTGCCTGCCGGGCTTCTGGCTGCGGGCGCTTTCCTCAACCCCTGAGGATTGTCACGGGGGGGGGGGAGGGGGGGCGTTGCTTCTGGCTGCCGGCCCTTCGGGGGGCGGAGCTTCTGGTCTCTGGCTCCTGCAGATGCCAGTTCAGGAAGCCATTTCAGTTCTGCTTCTGGCTGTCCTTGTCCCCGCCATAGCCCTGGGCGCTGGTGAGTGGGGATCATTGGTCTGGGGGGCAGGAGCCTGGGCTGTTCCGGGGTCTGGGAGGGGTCCCCTGGGTGTCTTGGGGACCCTCTCAGGAGGGGTGTGGGCTTCGGGAGGTTTTTGAGGCGGAGGGTCAGGGGGGACTTGGCTGCTTGCACACCCCTCCTGATATATTGATATATATTTTTTGACGTATGGATGTTATTTAAGCAGTGAAGTTGTGTTCTGCTCTCCGGGCCATGCCCCGCCCTCCCAGGTTTTCTGACAGTCTCAGTTCTTTTCTGGTCCTGCATGTGGACCCCTCCTACTCCATCCCTCTCCCTCCTCCCCCTTTCTGGTCTCACCTGCTGCACCCCCCCTGCTGCTCCCCTCCCTGACACTCTCACCTTCCTGCCACCTTCCCTTTCTGTTTCCCCTCCTTCCCAGCTGCCCCTTTCCAGCAATCCCCCATCCGTGATGCCCCTTCCATGCTGTACCCCCTTTTTGCTGATCCTCCCTACTGCCCTCATCCCTGCTGCCCCCTTCCCTGCTGTCCCTCCTCTCTGTGTTCTGGGGTGTCGTCCTCTTCCTCACTCGTTTTTCTTCCTCCCTCCTGCACCATTGCCTGCCAGGAGCTTCACCTGATGGATCTTACCTCCCCCCCTCCCATTTTGCTAAGCCCTGCTTTCTGAGGGTGCTTTTTTCTAAACATTTATTTATTTATACAAGAACCAGGCCAGGGTTCTTGCACAGGGTACAGGCCAGATGTGCGGAGGATGAGAGGATCCACCAGAGACAGAGTGGGGACAGAACAGGCAGACTGACGAAATACACTGCTAAAAGGGAGCAACGGGAGAGACAGGAGAGGTCTGCTGCACCATGTAGGACCTTGCTATTCTGCCATGATCCAACCAGCGCTGCAGAGGCTACCGACAGCTTCTCAGCGCTGAGCTCAACCGCCTGCGCCACCAGGGGAGGCCCAGAGGGTGCTTTTTACCTCTGGTATCTCCCTCCATGCTAGTCCCCCCACATCCAGTAAAGCCTTGGAGCTCCGTATTTTGCCTTGACTGCAAGCACAGCCCCCCTGCACAGACCTGTCCTGTCCTCTGGCCTCAGCTCCCACCTCCAGCCAGTGCAGCTCCTGCTCCTGAGCCCTCAACACGGGCCCTTCCTCACCCCTCCTGTCCTCACCCCAAACCCTCCTTTCTGGTCAGCACCGCAACCCAGGCCCTGATCATCTCTGCACCCCAGTCCTGTCCTCAGCACCAGTCTCCCAGCTGCCTGTTTATCTTCCGGCATCCCGCCCTCCCCAGACCTGAGAGCTGCTCCTGATGCGGCTCCTCTACGGTCTTCACCCTCTTGGGTTCCTTGACCCCAGTGGGCTCTCACTCCTCACAACACAGATCCGCTACCCTATGGCAGCCTTCCCCCACACCCCCACCCCTGCCCTACTCCCCTCTGCCGCCTGATGGACACAGCTCTGTCTGTGGAGGGGCCTCATCACCACCTGCATCACCCCACACTGCAGCTCTCCCCTCCTGTGGCCTGGCCACCTGCTGGGCATTGAAGTTCTGCTCCCCAGGCCCCCCCTATCTAAACTCTCCCTGGGCCCACAGGCTGACTCCCAGTCCCTGCACCTGCCTCTCCCCCGGTCACAGACAGGTTCATCCACCTCCCCAACCTGTCCTTGAACCACAGCCCGGCCTGGCTCATGTGGCCTCCTGCCTCTCACCTCAGCTGTTCTGATCTCTGACCCCTGCCCTGGGCTTTCATGTCCCCTCCCTTCTCTCTGATAAGAACCCCAGTGCTCTTAGGTACCCAGTGCCCCTCTCTTGGCCTCTGACCCCAGTTTCCCTTCTCCATCGTTTTCATCCACTCTCACCCCTCTCCTTCCTTCCTTTCTTTTTTGAGATTTATTTACTTACATAGTTGCTAATTTTTGTACAGAATTTGATTTCCCTGCTCAGGTGCAGTCCCCTTGGTCCATCACCCTATCCCTGTGCTCTCCCTCCCCAGGCTGCCCCTCCTTGGCCCTCTCCTTCCTTCTTGCCTGGTGTCCTGTACTGCGAATCCTCATCCTGTCCCAGGAACACAGCCCTGTCTGCAGCCCCCAGGCCTCCAGGCCTCAGGACACGCAGCCTCGGGTGACTCTGATGCTCAGGTAGCTCCTACCTGCCTCACTGAGGATTTCTGCCCCCAGGACCCCACAGGCTTCAGTATGAGCTCACGGAGGCCCAGGATGCCTCGCTGTACTCACAATTTGTTGCCAAGGAATACTTGGACGATCAGCTCATCCTGCGCTATGACAGTGGGAATAGCAGGCCAGAGACCCCAGGCCTGCTGGCACGAGTTGTCCTGGGGGCTGAGCCGGGGGACACAGTGACCAGTGGCTTTGCAGAGGACAGGAGGGGCCTCCTGATGAAGCTGATAGTTATCAGGGAAAAGCAGAGCCAGAGTGAGGTGAGAGGGGCAAGCATGGGGGCCTTCCCAGGACAGTTAACGGCAGCCGGTGGGGCCTGTCTCTTTCCACTGGATTTGCAGTGGGGTGTTGAGAAGGGGGGTGTGTGGATTTCAGCACAGAGGTGATGTCTCTTCAGCCAGCACAGGGAGAGGTGGGGAGAGTGGGGCGGGGGTGGTGTGAGTTTCTCCCCTGGGGAGCAGGGGACACAGGACTGGGGAGTCACCCTGGGTCTGTGTTGGGGTAGGCTCCCATTCCCTCCAGGAGGTTCGGGGCTGTGAGATCCAGGAAGACACCACCACCAGGGCCTTCAGCGCTTCTTCTATAATGGGGAGCCCTTCCTCTTCTATAACGAGACGACCCATGAATGGGAAGCACCCCAGTCCTCGGTTCTTCCCTTGGCTATGGAAGTCAAGAATCCTGGGACACAGATAGGATTGGAAGCCAGAATTCCTGGGCCCTTGTGCGTGGTGACGTTTGTGGGAAACTGCAGAGATACCGGGAATCCTGGAAGGCCTTCACTAAGAGAATCGGTGAGACTCTGAGCACCCCATATCCCCCATTCTTTCACCCAGCTCTGCCCAAGGGGACCCTCCAGTACTTCAGGCTGCCTGAATGGCCTCAGGGGTGTATGTCATGAGATGCCTGCACATTTATGCCCCAGGGTGAAGACCCGAGGCGGGGAGGGCATGGACTCCAGGGCGCTGCAGGGCACTGAGCTGGAGTGTGGGGGTCAGGAAAGAGGGGGTGACTTTAGGCTGGACGTTAGCCCTGCTAGCTCCCAGCTTGTCAGTCCCTCCTTCTCCCCCCATGCAGGAGCCCTCCTCTCCCGTCCCCCTCCTCAGCTTCACCATGTGGGTTGGGCCATCCACCACCAGTCTGAGGAGCTGAGCCCCAGGGTGTATGTAGAACCACCTGAGGAAGACCCGGGCTCAGTGATGGAGGTGGGGAGGAGCAATCTGTCTTTCCTCTCTCCATCTCCTTACTAGGGAGCAGGGCTTGGCCTTGTGTTTCACTGACTCTTGCTTTCTTCCGGTGCCCCCAGCTGTGAATGCCACCTGCAGCCTGGCCTCGGAGGGCGTGGTCAATGTGACCTGCTGGGCCTCCGGCTTCTCTCCCGGAATATCTCACTGGTCTGGCTGCAGGAGGATGAGCCTCTGAACCAGACGCCCAGGCGCCTGGGGGTGTCCCGCGTGATGAGAACGGGACCTATTGGGCTTGGGTGGCCCTAAGGATTCCCCAAGGAGAGGAGCAGAGGGTCACCTGCTCCGTGGAAAACAACTGGAATCGCACTGTGACCTGTGGTGAGCCTGGGTGACCTGTGGGGTTGGACCCTGTAGGTCTAGGAGCCAGGATGGGGGTGGAGAGCAGGCCTTGGCTCTGGGTGCCCAGGTTAACATAAGACCTTTTCTAGGAAATGTGCAGGTGCATCAGGGTCCAAGGCCAGCTGTGTCCCGGGGTATTGCTGTTGCTGCCGCTTTCACAGTACTTATCGCTGCTGCCCTTCTTTATAACTTTTGGCTCAGGAAGACATCAGCTGGGGAGCGTCCCGGTGAGATACGGGGCTGTGTGTGGGGAGGGAGGGGCTCTTCTGCCTGTGACCAGAGTCTCATGTCTCCCACTTTGCAGCTAGGAGAGGGATGACTGGCCTCTGTAACAGGACTTGGAAGTGGGGTCCTTGTGACAGGTTTGGGGACCACCTCTGTGCCTTTAACCCTGCTCAGAGCCAGGGCTATGAGTGTGCAGCCCGGACCTCCCTCCTGGGAGGTGTATGGGGTTGGCAGAGGCCTTGTGCCCTGCTCAGTCTCCTCAGGCTTGTCCCTGCTGTCAGTCTCCCTAGGGCTTGTGGCTGTGTTGGGAACCATGGGCATGTTTGAGTGGGCCTGGGTGATCCTGGACTCAGGGTAACAAGCAATAAGAACATCAGTGACCTAGTGGGTGGAATAAACTCTGGGGAGAGTGGGGCTCTGAGCCTCACAGCGAGGGGCTCAGGTGAGCAAGTCTCTGGGTCTCCTGTTCATCTGCCTGACACCCCTTACTCTTGGGTCAGAATGTTGCTGCTTTTGTCATTGAGACTTGGTGCAAAAAGAATATGAAAGTCATGAGCTAATTTCCAAATTTCCTTCTTTGAACTTTGAAGTCCAAAGCAGATGCTTATGACTGTCATTGGCTAGCCTTAACGGGGCTTCCTCCAATGCCGGGTCTTGGGATGTGTATAAAGTGAACAGGAGTTATCTAGGAAGCTCCCTGTTTTGGAGGGTTCCAGAGGGAGGTGGGGGGTGGTGACACTGACAGTCCAGGGTCAAAGAGGACAGACCTAGCCTCAGGCTAGGGGTCTCCAGAGACCCTCACTGCACTGAGAAGCAGACCCCCTAAGGCTGTGAGCCAGTGCCTGGACAGGAGGGAGGGCCTGGCAGCCTCAGCCAGGCAGCAGCATGGGGTGGAGCTCAGACTCCAGGCACCAGGGCCAAGTGTAGCCTGATCCTGACAGGGCCGCGAGGGTCCCTGCAGGGCTGCCCTGTGTGAGGCGCTCCAGGGTCCATCAGCCACCTAGCAAGTCACCTGAGACTCCAATGGCCATGCAGTTAGCAGCTGCTGGTCAGAGCCAGGGCAGGAGCAGGCTGATCTACAGGGGAGGTCAGGGGTCTGGAGACTGGGGAGGGAGCAGGCAGTGGCCCTGGGGTGCAGGTGGCTATGAGGAGAGGAGGCTGGGAGCTGAGGAGAATAGCCCAAGCTCTCACTCTGTGGTGGTGCTGGGGGCAGGGACAGGTAATGATGTGGTGGAGTCAGGGGCAACCGAAGGGGAATCCCTGAAGGAACAGGAGGCAATATTCTGCAGCCAACTGAGCATTTACTGGTATCTCTTTCCCCAGGGCCCTTTAGTGGGGAAGACCTGAGCCAAGTGGTGACAATGGACCTTCACGGGCTCTCAGCCTCTCTTGTCATGGCCTGAGTCCAGGGACTCAACTGGGGACACTTAGGGTCTGCACATCTGGCCTGGACTCACTGCCTGCGCTCCTCTCACCAGCACTTTCTCTTGGTGCCTCCCTTTTCTCATCTGAAGTTAGATGACAGCATTCTCTGTCTCTGTCTTTCCTCTATATTTTCTGAGAAGTCCTACACCAGCTTTCTTTGTGCTCTGTCATTTTGTCTCTCTGTGCCGGTCATGTAATATATGTATATATAGTGTGTGTGTATATATATGTGTATATGTGTGTGTGTATATTTATGTACATACCTATAAATTTCATTTGTGCAGTATTTTACAATTTACATTATAAATTTTAAACATACATACCTGGTGTGTGTATTATTTCATGTGGCTGGGAAGGGATAGTATGAGGCTGTGGGGAGATGGAGAGGTAGATACAGCGCTAAAATTCCCCAGCTCCCGCTTCCCGGCTCCCAGTCCTGCCAGACTCACAGGAAAGCACAAAGGGCTGGAGAAGCTGGAATGGGGCGTCTGGGGCCAGTGCTCAGGGGCTGAGCCTGGGGGAATCTGCCCTGATGGTGGGAGCTCACGTGATGGAGCAGAGCTGATCTAGGGAGGAGACAGGGACACTGCATTGGGGTGACCTTGTGACAGGATAATCCCCAGGGTTCCTGCCCTCCACAACCCCAGAAGGAAGGGTAGGGTTGAGCAGGGAGGAGAAGGCTTCCTGGTGGTGTCATAAGGGGTTAAGCATCAGCACTATGAAGCTATCTGAAGCCACTGCAGTAGGAGTTCCATCCCCAGCCAGGGAGGTGATCCACATGGCTCAGCAGACCTCTCCTGTCATGCCAGCTGCTCCTCAGCAGTGTTTTTCAGTCAGTCTGCATGTTCTGTTCCCCAGTCTCTGATGAATCCTTTAACCCCACTACACCTCTGGTCTGCACTCCAGCTCTTTTATCCATAAATAAATTTTTAAGTAAAAAAAAAAAAAAATTCCAAAGACAAAAAATTAAGTGAAGTAAACAAAAAAAAAAAAACAAATAAAAAACTTGAAGAATCTCAACAGATTTTTCTTACCTTAAAAAGCTGTGGGGCCTACCCTGGTGGCGCAGGAGGTTGAGTGCAGCGCTGTGAAGCTGTCTGCAGCCTCTGCAGTGCAGGTTCCATCCTGGCCAGCAGGTGAGGGTCCACATGGTGCAGCAGACGGCTCCTGTCTCACCTGCTGCTCCCCTTAGCAGTGTATTTCATCAGTCTGCTTGTTCTGTTCCCAGCTCTGTCTCTGGTGAATCCTTTCACCTTCCCAGGAATCTGGCCTGTACCCCAGTTCTTGTATAAAAAAAAAAAAAAAAAAGCTGTGTAAGGCATTTATTGTTTCCTGAACAAAGATTACTCACTACCATTTTAATTCAGTATGTTTCCTTTTAACTGTGTTAACTTTCCATTACATATTTGTGTCTCATTAAAAGTAACATGAGACATGATAAATGTACAATTGACATTTTGTTTGGTGAAGGAAATCAATCAAATCTGGGTAATTAGAAAGCCCAAAGTGTAAGGCATTTTGTGGGGAGGGGCCTAATGCTTGCAGCTTCAGCAGCTGAGCGCCCTCTTGAGTCCACAGGTCCCAACAATAGAAAATTAATCACTTGGGTAGGTCTGGTATGAGGGCATTTGAATGAAGCCATTAGCCAAAATTTAGGGTCCTCATATGCGCCAATTGTGTTATTTCTATTTTTGCTTGTGCTTGTCAGACTGTGTTGCCCCACCTTTGCATGAGAGGCACACCCAGAGCTCTACAGGCCACTTCAGTGGCCCAAGAGCCAAGATGCAGTAGAACAAGGCCCAGAGGCGAATGTAGAGGAGTGGGGAGCACCTGAAGGTGGAGGAGGAGCCTGTGGGCCTGCAGGCCACCCAGGAGCTGGGAAAGGCACCCGGCGGCTCCCGCCCCTGGACCCTGCTTGGAGAGCTACCATTCCTGGGACCCCAAGGAAATCAAACACTGGCTCATTGGGGAGTGGGATTCTAGGATAGGCCAGGTGTGCTCTGCTTTATGCAGCCCCCTCTCTCCCTCAGCCCTCTTCTGATGTTAGAAACCAAAACAGGCTGACTCAGGTTGGTGGGTCTCAAATGCTGCACTGGCAACACTGATGGTCAGGAGCAAGCTAGCACCCTCTGGGGACACGTTTGAGGGATGAGTCATGGAGCAGGTTTGCAAGGCCAGACTGCTGCTCAGTGAGCAGCCCTCTTGCTTTTTATTAGCATGATTGATTATGTGACAATGGCAGGAGAAAGGGGCCCAGGGGAAACAAAGGGCATTCATCTTTAAAGGGACCAGGACTTCAAAGGGATCAAAGGGTAATCAATTTTATCAGGAACAGAGGAGGACATGTCAGCCACATGTACAGGGAGCACTTCCCAAGCAGGTACATGGTATAATTTTCAAGCTACTCCCACGTCTCGGTCCCTGTCCATATAATCAGTCAATGGTCACGGATGCTGTAGGGTAGGCCAAAGCACCAGGCTTTTCTGCCCTCCCGCCATTAGGATAGATGACGGAACCCCGCGGTCCTGAATGCATGCCTGATGGCGGGCACCTGGAATAGGGTGTGGGCATAGGTAGATGGGATTCACCTGGGCTAAGATTGGGCTTTTAAGGGCGGTGTCACGGGGATGCCAGCAGAAGCCGAGAAGCAAGAGAGCAGAGAAGCAGAGAGAACCCGAGAACGCCAGAAAGCCCAGAAAGAGTGAAGACTTGCTGGGGGCTGGGAGGCCTGCCAGACTTCTGGCCCCCCAGCATTCCTGCCTGCTGTGCACCTGGTAAATCCCAATAAAAACCTGAAAAGCCACTGAGGGCTCCAGGACTCCTCCTTTAGCCGGTCTGCTGGATCAGAAAACCTGTACTGTGTCCTGTCCTGCCTCTACAGATGGTTTTCTTAGAGTTGACACTCGCTTTCAAAATGGTAAGACTGGGGTAAAACTAGGCAAGTTGGAAATCTGAAACATTTGTGGAAATGGAGACTTTACTTCTTACCCAGACATGGATTTTATTGCTTTAAAATATCTTATGATTCTTGAGCCAGGAGTTGGGGTGACAGCTCAGGTCAGTCTCTTGTTTTTGCTTCTGGAAGAATTTAGATTCTACAATTAGGCAGAGCAAATTGTGGTCACGTGTTCAAAGATAGAGTCAACAAGTGTATAATTAGTGATTAAGTTTAAACCTTGAGGGACCTAAGGAGATTCTACATTCTCCCCAGCCCCCGGAAATGAACTCACTGCGCTGCTGGATGAGAGGGTCTCTCTGGGCCCAATGGAGTGGTTTTTGTTTTCTTTTTTAAAGATTTATTTATTTATTTATACAAGCACTGGGTACAGTCAGAAGTGCGGGAGGGTGAGAGAATTCACCAAAGTGGGGAAAAGAACAGGCAGACTGACGAAATACACTGCTAAAGGGAGCAGCGGGCAGCAGGAGAGGTCTGCACGCCATGTGGGACCCTCGCCGGCAGCCGGGTATTGAACTGGCGCCGCAGAAGCTGTGGGCAGCTTCGCAGCCCAGCGCTCAACTGCTGTGCCACCAGGGGAGGCCCCCAATGGAGTGGTTCTTTCTACCTCCAGCCCCTACAGAGTCTACAGCCAATGCAGTGATCTCATCTGAGCTAGGATTGTAGTTTTCTGATGTTAGTTTTATTTGAGCCATCACATGGTTAGCAATGGGACATGAGGTTTTGTTACACTGATATTCTGTGACGGAATCCGACATGTACCTGGTGGGCTTTGCTGTTCCTGCCTGGTCCCAGGGAAAGGGACTTGTCCTGGCCATGGTTCAGTGTCCCTTTGTGTAGAAGTGATCAGGAAATGTGGGGTCAGTGGCTCCCTAATTTCACCCTCCTCTCCAAAGCAGCCCTAAATTTGGGGGGTGGGCAGGAATCTCCACGACTACTCACCAGATATCATTGTCCCATCTCCTGACTTAAAGCCACATGTCACATAACACCAACTGTTGCAGGCAGTGCCAAGGTGACAGGGCTGGGGGAGGGGTGGGACCAGTCTGGGGTCTAAGGAGGGAGCCATGGGTGACCTGAAGGGGTTCTTTGTGGTCTGCCTTTCTTGTTTCCTGAAATCATACTCAGTCAAAGGTCTTTGAAGATGGCCAGGAAATTCAGGGGCAAGCTGGGAGAGGGGAAAGGTGAGGAAGTGGAGACATGGAATGGGGCTGGCAGCAGGTGGAAGGCATCCAGGACCAGGGGGGCTGCTGGAGCCAGGCCTCACTGTGGGCAAGTCCGCAGGCCCTGGAGGAATGGGGATAGTGGCAGGATCTCCTGAAGCCAGAGTCTGGTTCAAAACCAGAATTGTCTCTTGGTTTTGTTTGTTTTAATTTTTCCAGATGAATCTGGCAAACCCATCAGAGTGGAAGATGAGAAGTCCACTTTCCAAGCGTGTGTTTTACAGTTTCCTCCCAGTGTGGGGTCAGCAGTGGTACCTGCCAGGAGCAGCCCAGGTTATGGCCTCAGGCCTGCCCAGGCCCACGCTGTCCACTCCAAAGAAGAGGAGTGTGGGGCTTTGGGCCTTATTTTATCCTTCCTCCTTTCTGGGCCTTTTTTGTGTTTCCTCAGCTTCCTGCTGCTGCCCCAACCTTCACTGGAGCAGAGAGAACACAGCTGCCATTTGGGCCTGGAAGCCTCTTTGAGCCTCAGACTGGGGAGTGCAGTTTCTCTGTGCGCCACATGAGGGAGCTTTGCCCAGATGGGCTGGATGGTCTCAGAGACACTGCCATTGCCAAACATTCTGGAAACTTCCTTAGATCAGAAAGTCAGTGTCATTCTTCAGACTTGCTCTGAAATCCTTCAAGCTTTTGCAAGGGCAAATTGATCCTCAAGGAACACGATTTGGCCTGACTGTCTATAAGCCAAGGACAAAATGTGAAGGATTATTCAAAGAAAAAGGATCTAGTATTGAATTTAGTGAACATTTTGGTTTTTAAACAACTGTTGGAGTTTAGGGTACTAGCTTCATATCTTCCATCATAAATTGTCTCTGTCACTCCCTTGCAATGAAATCCAAATTTATATTAAGAGATAAAACACCACATTTCACATAGTGTAAGTCACCACGTTATCACTCCCTGGAGATATCACTGTCAAAACCCTGTGAATATTCTTCCAAGTTTTCTTCTTTAAAATACATATTGTGGGGCCTCCCCGGTGGCGCAGCGGTTGAGCGCTCGGTTGCGAAGCTGCCCGCAACCTCTGCGGTACCGGTTCGATCCCCGGCTGCTCCCCGGCCTCCGGAGGAGGGTCCCACATGGCGCGCAGACCTCTCCTGCGGCCCGCTGCTCCCCTCAGCAGTGTACTTCGGTCCTTCTGCCTGCTCTGCTCCCCGCTCTGGCTCTCGTGAATTCTCTCACCCTCCCGCGCTTCTGACTGTACCCAGTGCATGTATAAACAAAACAAACAAACTAAATAAATAAATAAAGCATGCCTCTATAAAAAAAAAAAATAAAATAAAATACATATTGTGGGCCTTGGTGGTGGCGCAAGGGGTTAAGTCTCACACTATGAGGCTGTTGGGAGCCACTATAGCATGAGATCTATACCTGGCCAGAAAGCTAGCCCGCATGGCACAGCAGACCTCTCCTGTCTTGCCTGCTGTTCCCCTCAGCAATTTGTTTCAGTAGATTTGCCTGTTCTCTCCCCACTCTGTCTCTGGTGAATCCTCTCACTCCCTGCACCTCTGGCCTGCACCCCAGCTCTTTCATGCAAAAATAAATAAATCTTTAAAGAAAATTCATATTGTGTAAGTGGCATTATAACTGCATATCAAGTGTTCTTAGGTCCTGGTGATGGAGTTCAAGAATAGAAAAAGTGGAAAGGAAGGCCTCACAAGACCAAAACCTCACTCATGTAAGAGGTTGAGGGTCTAGGGGGATAACATGACCATTAACCCAGCTGTATCGGTCGTGACCCTCAGGCACCAGTGCCTTATCACAAGACATGAGACTGAAGCAGGATCAGATGCTATAGGGAGTGTTGTACAGGCCCTAGGGTAAAGATATGGAGATTGGGCCCACCCTGGACTCTCTGGTCCCTTTCCAGCTTTGCCTGATTACCCAACATCAGCAACAAGCAGCCACTCCAGGGAGTGAGCCCTCTCAAAGAGAAGAGGACTTTATCAGTGCAGTCTCTGCACAGGCTGGGGCAGCACTCCCACTGGGACTATGGGTGCCTCTTTTCACCCACTCTCTCCCTCCGCAGGGCAGCAGCCTCCTGCCCGCCCCTGACCTGTCAAGGCCGCTCTCTGCAACCAGACAGGCCTCTCTCAGCAAAACCTGTCCCTTTCCCTAATAAACTGTTCTGTAAATATGACCATGGTCTCTGTCTCGTGGAGAAACCGGCCGCGTGCCGCTGAAACGGGAGCTCTGGTGACACCTTTCCCAGAGTGAGCCCAAGGACCCTGCACTCTGCAAAACGACATCATTGGGAAGCTTAAAAGAACGGGCAACACCTTTTCATAGCAATACTGTGATGTCTGTCCTGTTCCTTGTAACGGCTGCAGTTTCCCCGGGCCGCGCAGTGTCGCGCCTGGCGGGAGGGACAGCCCCGCGGTTTGCGAACCAGACACCCGAGGGCCGCTCGCCCTCCCCCTGCTTTTCTGGAAAAAAAAGGAAAAACTGGTTTCCTTCCGCTACGATTGGGGGCGGAGCGAGCTTCAGACTCTCTATAATGCTGGCTCCGCCCGCGCAGCGCCCCAGCCACCCTCCGCGTCTGTCTCCATTTCTGGAACGGAGTCCGCAGCGGGTACAACGGGGTCCTCACGGGGAGGAAGAGCCCCCAAGCTCGTGACTCCAGGAGCCCAGAGGTGAGCGGGGGAGAAAAAGGCGTCCGGGGGGCAGCCCAGAGGGGCCTGGAGGCAGGTGGGGGCGGAGAAGCGTTTGTAGGACAGAAAACCTCTGAGCCTCGCGGGGGAGGAGAGCCCCAGCTCGATCCCGGGGAGCGCCCCCAATCCAGAGCCCTAGACCCGCGGGGCCTCCCCCACCCTCCCAGGAGGAGTAGGAGTTGCTTCCCCTGGTAAAGCAGCCATCTGTGACACGCTGGGCCACACACCTTACATTATAGGTATTATCATTTTAAATTAATTTTTAAAATGTTATTTGTGCATAGAAGAACTAGGATGTAGGTCAGAGTTGCGGGGGGTTAGAGGATTCACCAGAGACAGAGTGGGGTCAGAACAGGCGGATTTGTTACAGGGCAGCCCCGATATAAAACGGATTGCCTGGCTGTGGGTCCTCACCCCCACGCTTGAAAGGGACTTATTAATGCTCCACTGCAGGCACACACAAAAGGTTAATAAAGGTTTATTTACAAGGGAAGGGGAAATGAGGAAAATGTACAACTCAGGGAGAAAAGAGGGAGATAAAGTCTTAAATGCGTCCTACCGTTTCCTGTAGACCTGGAATCCCATGGCACTGCTGAGAGCTGGTGAAGAGCCAAGAGCTTTGAGGCCAAGAGAGAGCCCAAGGCCCATGTGTCTGGTTTATACCCAACCTGGCTGCTTGACTCCACCCTCAGGTCCCAGCCACCTTCCCTTTGGTGGTGATGGATTTGTCTTTCCCAATGTCCTGATGGCTTTGGTCTGGAGTGGGGGTGGAGGCCACAAAGCCTGTATGGGATTAGCTCAGGACATCATTTCCCCCTAAAAGATTGAGTGAAATACACTGCTGAGGGGACCTGCGGGCCAGGCAGGGGGTCTGCTGTGCCACTGGGGGTCAGCTCCCTGGCCTCGGATCCAATTAGAGCCAGTGAGGTTCTGAGTGGTGATAGAGCTGAGACC